>NC_072488.1:682500-895000 GCF_027574615.1 Eptesicus fuscus | reverse complement strand
GTGGTCAGTGTGCATCATAGCGGCCGGTTGTTCCGCCATTCAGTCGATTTGCATATTAGCCTCTTATTATGTAGGATTAATTATGTTGGCTGGTAGAGCTTTAATAGCTCCCTGAGAAGTGGGTTTTGCTTTGCTTTTTACAATCGCCCGTAAAGAGAAACAGACATTGCACGAGGGGGACGTGTCCTGAGTGACTGCAGATGCCAGATTCCTGCAGGCGTTCTTGTGGCCAATGAACCAGACAAAGGCAGTACCTGCAGACCTATCAACAATTGAATCTAAAAATAAAATAAAAAACGAATAGGAAACCTAATAAACAGAATGAACCGGTGAATAAAGTAGAATCAGAGGCAGGAAATGGAACAGACCGATGCGTCTCAGAGGGAGAGGGTGGGCGGGAAGAGATTAAACATGGATCCTAGATGCATGTGTGCGTTACCCATGGACTCAGACGACAGCGTGGCAAAGGCGTGGGGCAGGGCGGGAGCCGGGTGGAGGGAGGCGATGGAGGGAGGGGAAAGAGGGACGTCGGCAATACGCTCAGCAATAAAGATTTTTAAAAATAAATTAAAAACGAACACTAAAAAATAAATAAAGTTACCCAGGTGGCCGCAGCCCACGGCCCTGATCGAATCCGCTGGTTACAATTCGTGCCAAACGCACTGCGTCCTCGTGGACGGAAACAGAGTTACCGACTGACAGGCTGGCCTCCCCTCCGCGTTAGGGCCGTTCCTGGGGCGCCCTCCGCGCTAGCGGCTCCCGCGCTTCCTCGGGTTCCCGTCTTCTCCCTCCACACGGGACAGGCGTGTGCGCTAACCACCGTCGCCGAGAGCCGGCGTCACGCCCACAGGTGCCAGCGCCCCCGGGTGCCCCGTCCGTTCGTGCCGGAAGGAGGTTGATTAGAGCAGCTCCCGTGGACGGACGGCACGGCTGGCTCTCACCGCGATGCCGGCACCGGGGGCTCCGGCGTGGCCGACCTGAGAGCGACATGAAGCCTCGGAGGCCGCACCGGCGGGCGGAGTCCCGCGTCCGCCTCGCTGTGGAGCAGGGTGAGTGGCTGCGCAGCATCTTTTAGTCCGTTTACCTCCCGGTTAAAAAGGATGTAGGAGGCGCCCTGGCCAGTTTGCTCAGTGGACAGCGTCGGCCTGCGGACTGAAGGGCCCCGGGTTCGACTCAGGTCCAGGGCACAGGCCGGGTTGTGGGCTCGATCCCCAGAGGGGGGCGTGCAGGAGGCAGCGGATCCGTGATTCTCTCATCACGGATGTTTCTCTCTCTCTCCCTCTCCCTTCCTCTCTGAAGTCAATAAAAATGTATTTTAAAGAGTGAAGGCCGCCTGAGTGGGTTTAGGATCCTGTGACAGGACCCAAGGGCACCCTCATTAGTATGTAAATTTATGCACTTGAATCTGAAAACCCACTCTCCAGGCCGGCACCGTTGACATCAGGAGGCATTAAACAGCCGGTTGCACGCCTTGCCTGGGATGCCCCCAGAGAGACCAAGACAAGCATTTCTCCTGATTCTTTTTTAAAAATATATTTTTATTGATTTCAGAGAAGAAGAGAGAGAGAGAGAGACATCCATGATGAGAGAGAATCACGGATCAGTTGCCTCCTGCACGCCCCACACTGGGGGTGGAGCCCACAACCCGGGCCTGTGCCCTGACCCGGAATCGAACCCTAACCTCCTGGTTCCTAGGCCGACGCTCAGCCCCTGAGCCAGCCGGCCGGGCCTCCTGGGTTGTGCGAGGAGCGGATGGAGCGGATGGAGCGGGTGGAGCGGGTGGAGGGGCTGGAGCGGGTGGAGGGGATGGAGCGGGTGGAGGGGATGGAGCGGGTGGAGGGGATGGAGCGGGTGGAGCGGATGGAGCAGATGGAGTGGATGGAGCGGGTGGAGCGGATGGAGCGGGTGGAGCGGGTGGAGCGGGTGGAGGGGCCGTCACAGACGGAGCAGGACCACCAAGCAGGGACCCGCCTGACTACCTGCCCCTCCCCCACCTGACACCCCCTGGGGAGGAACCGAAGCCGTGGGTCCCTGAGCACTCACCCCCCAAAGGAGACGCAGGCCCTGATCCCCCCCCCCCCCCCCCCCCCCCCCCCCCCGTTCCAATGCGGACAGCGTGGCTTTCCCGTCACCGGCGGTGATGTCACCCGTGCCCTCTGCATCGGTGACTCACGGACGACAGAGGGAATGACAAGCCGGGAGCTCTGCCTCCGGTTCCTCCCTCCGTCGGCCCGTAGCCGGCTCAGGGCGGTGCAGGCCGGCCCGGCCGTCAGAAGGAAATCGTTGATAAGAAAGATTTACGGTCCGCGCCGCGCTCCAGCAGAAGCGATTACGGGAATCCCCGCCTAATTGATCCACTCGCACGTTTCAAACTCCCATTCCAATCAGGGCTTCAAGTTCAATCCCGGGTCAGCTACCCCCCAACCAGGAGTAAAAGCAGAGGGTCAACCGGCACCTAGAGAAAGGGGTCTGCCCGCTCCTCGCTCCCCACTGTACCCACCCCCCTCGGCCTGCAGCCCGCTCCCTCCCACCCACCCTCCCCGACGGCCCTCACCCTCCACCCTTTCCTCCAAACATCCACAGCAGGGAGTGGGGAGCAGGAGTGGGGAGAGGGGAGGGGGAAGAAGGAGGGGTGTGGGAGGGGGAGCGGGGGGGAAGGGGGAGGGGAAGGGGGAGGGGGAAGGGGGAGCGCGGAGCGCCCTCCCTCCAGGTGGCACGACCGATACCTCTTCCGCTCATTTCGATGGTTTTGTGTCCAAACTGGAGGGGCCTCAATACCCCTAAACGTCCCTCTGCCCTCTGCCCTCTGCCCTCTGCCCTCCCCCCCAAAACCTTCCCCCCACACAGCGTGGACACCACCGTGTTGTCAGGGCCACGGACATAAAAAACGAAGCGGCCAGCCCTGGCCGGTGGCTCAGTGGTTAGAGCTTTCGCCCAGAGACCAGGGCACGGGCCCCGGGGCAGGCTCGAGCCCAGCCCCAGTCGGGTGCGTGTGGGAGGCGACCGATCGATGTGCCTCTCTCTTAACCTAGATCACGCTGAGCCGGCCGCCGGCCGAGGGACGGGTCCGTTCCCCCCGAGGGTGTCACCAACGCGCACCTTGTCGCCACGGCGCCCGGCGCCCGTTTCTGACGGGTCCGTCTGCGTCGTAAACGGTCCGCGTTGTACTCGGCGAACGTCTCCCTTAGAGAAACCCTCCACCCACCTTTCACCGGGCAGGCGGGGGGGGCCCGCTTCTCCGCTCGCTGCCCACGCCGCCTCCGCCACGCGCCCACGCCGTCCCTGACCGGTGGGAGGGGCCGCCCTGGCCGGTCACCGTCCGTCTCTGGGTTATGCTGGGCCTGGGAGACTGTGAACTCTCCACAATGAAGACATTTTTAAAAAAGAAAGAAAATGGAAAATAAAAAAGGGCCGGCCCTGGGGAGCGCGGGGGGGCGAGCGCCGGCTCTGCCTGGGCGCTGGCTGGGGTGCTGCCTGGGGTGCTGCCTGGGGTGCTGGCTGGGGCGCTGGCTGGGGCGCTGGCTGGGGTGCTGGCTGGGGCGCTGCCTGGGGCGCTGCCTGGGGCGCTGGCTGGGGCGCTGGCTGGGGTGCTGCCTGGGGCGCTGGCTGGGGCGCTGGCTGGGGTGCTGGCTGGGGTGCTGCCTGGGGCGCTGGCTGGGGTGCTGGCTGGGGTGCTGGCTGGGGTGCTGGCTGGGGTGCTGCCTGGGGCGCTGGCTGGGGTGCTGGCTGGGGCGCTGGCTGGGGTGCTGGCTGGGTGCTGGCTGGGGTGCTGGCTGGGGTGCTGGCTGGGGTGCTGGCTGGGGCGCTGGCTGGGGTGCTGGCTGGGGTGCGACGTGTCGGCGTCTAAGGGGGAAGCAGAGAAGGGAAAGGCGTCCAGAGGTCACGGCGGATGCTCCACTCGCTCCCGCCCCACGTTGCCCGGGAAACAGCCTCGGAAAGGCGATCCCGTAAGGAAGCCAGCGCTGAAACGCCCCGCGGATGCTCCCCGGGAACAGCCTGACGCTGCCACCTGCCAACGGGACCCCTCAGCGGCCGCCACGCGGCCGAGCCCCCCCCCGCCCCCCCCCCCCCAAGGAGCAGGGCCAGCGGCCTGTGAACACGCAGGTCAGCGCCCGCACCTGCCGTGAGGACTACGATTCCGCACCGCGCCCGCCGGGTAGTTGGACCGGCCTCCGTTTTAGTGTAAAACACACTGAGCGATAAGCGGCTCTTTGATCGGCTCGGGATCAGGTTGTGATGAGCATTTTCCCCAATAAATGGATCCAGATAATGAGACGGTTTCCATCAGCCGCTATTCATCAGACCGGCCGCGAATTACCGGGGCTTCGTACGAACCCTGAGTCCGCGCAAGGGTCACGTCTTCCCCGGCCCGGGGCAGGTGAGGCCTCGGAGGACCCGGAGTTCCTCCCTTTCCGGCTGGGAGATGGGGCTGGGCTCGGGGCCTGGGCCTCCCTTCGGTCAGTGAATGGAGGTCACTCCTTGCGCTCAGACCTCTCCTCTTGTCCCCCCCTCCCCCCTCCTCCCCACCACGGCGGAATGGCCGCCGCTGCTCGCCTGCAGAACTGGCGAGAGACATTCACGTCGGGGCCCGCCTTAACGTTCCCTTTTCCGGGTCGTAGACGGTGGCGGCTCTGGCATAAGCCCCCCCCAGGACGAGCACGGAGCCGGTGAGGGTGACGGTGGGCGCGAACTTGTCTGCGGGGAGAGCCGGCCGGGCAGGTTGGGGCATCACGCTGGCCTTCTCCCCCGTTCCCTGCCCCAGGACCCCCCGGAGGAAGGGAGCGGCCGCGGCAGGCCCAGGGCAGGCGGCACCTGGACAGGGAAGAGCCGCCCCCTCCCGCCCCGGGCACCGCCGCCCCCCCCCGCCCCGGGCACCGCCCCCCCCCCCCCCCGCCCCCTCCCGCCCTGGGCTCAGGTTCACAGAAGGACCGGGCTGAGCCCCCTCTGGGCCTGGGCTACTGAGACCCAACGAAACGACGAGGTGGGGACGCTGCCCGGGCCCCGGGCTGAGGAGACGCTGGTTGTCCGCGGCCGAGAAGGCCGACCCGGGGCCCAGGCCCCAAACACCGAACACAGTGTTGTATCAGGGGTGTAGCTCTCCATCTGTAACCCAGACCACCATTCCATACCCCAGACGTCCAGGTGAGGTTCCAGACCGCCCCCCGAGGCCCAGACCTCCCTCCCCGGCCCGAACTGCCCTCCCAGGACTCAGACCTCCATCCGGGGCTCAGACCTACATCCGGGCCTCAGACCTCCATCCGGGTCCCAGACCTACATCCAGGTCCCAGACCATCATGGCGGGGCCGAGAAGATTATCCTGGAGCCCAGGCCTAAAACACAGAATCCAGTCTTGTATCAGGGCTGTAGTTCTCCATCTGTAACCCAGACCACCATTCCATAACCCAGATGTCCAGGTGAGGTACCAGACCTCCCTCCCTGGCCCGAACTGCCCTCCCACGTCCTAAACCTCCATCTGGGGCTCAGACCTACATCCGGGTCCCAGACCTTTATGGCGAGGACCAGAAGGCCATTTCAGGAACACAGACTAGAACCCAGTGCCTATTCCTTTATTGGAGTCTAAATGTCCAGGCTAGTCCTGACCACCATTTCATCATCCCCAGGTCCTTCCCTTGACCCAAACCTCCCACCCTGGCCCATAGCGCCCCCCAGTGACCTCACCTCTCTCCCAGCACCCAGACCTACACCCTGGCTCTGGGGGGGGAGGGGGGTACCAGGGTGCCAATGGATGTGTCTCTCTCATATCAATGTCTCTCTCTCTCTCTCTCTCTCTCTTTCCCCCTCCCCCACTCTCTCTCTGGAAATCAAGGGAAAGGACATTCTCGGTGAGGGTTTAAAAGAAGGAGGAGAATGCCTACGTCGCCCTGTTTCCTCCCTGGGCGCGTGCTGACCACTCAGCGGCACCAGCACACGAGCCGGAAAAGTGAGTCCGGAGCCTGACGCCGCGGCCCCTGCCTTCCCGCCTGACGCCCTCCAGCAGGGAGTCTCCTCCGAGTCCGGCTAATCCCACGCTTCCTCTTTGTGGGGGCTCTTTCCCGCTGACTGCTTGGTCTGCAGAGAAGGTGCTGGAAGGCCGTGCAGAGAAAACAGGGGTTGGGCTGAGTGAGAACGGGGGCGTCCGTGAGTGTGTGCGGGCGAGTGTGTGCGGGCGTGGCCGGAGGAGTGTGAATCGCTGTCCCCCGAGACTTAACGCAGGTGGGAGTACCCCGCAAACCCACCAGGAGTCATCTGATAGCGAGGGACGAACCAATGCGAGGGCACCCACAGCTGGTGAGGGGATGGGACGCGATAACCGACCTTGAAAACTGCGTGGGACCCGCCACGCCCCGTGGGCGCTCCCCGTGGGCGGGGCCCTGCGGAGGGCAGGTGCCTGCAGCTCAGGACGCCCTCGGTGGTTAGGGGGCTGCACAGTAAGAGCCTCCCCGCGGCCCGTTAATCACGGCTCCTCCAACTCCTCATAAGGGGCTTGATGCGTGTGCCCTCTTCCCGGAAAAACTGACGGGAAAATAAACAGTTAAAATATTTTCCACCCAGACAGCGTGGCTCAGGGGTTGATCACCGACCTATGAACCAGGAGGTCCCTGGTTCAAGTCCCGGTCAGGGCACATGCCCAGGTTGTGGGCTCCATCCCCAGTAGTGGGGCGTGCAGGAGGCAGCAGATCCATGATTCTCTCTCATCATTGATGTTCCTATTTCACTCTCTCCCACTTCCTTCCTCTCTGCAATCAATAAAAATATGTTTTTTAAAAGTCTCTCTATATAAAAGGCTAATATGCAAAATGTCCCCTCTGAGTTCGACAGGGAGACCGGGAGTTCGATCACTCACTATGACGGGCGCTGACCACCAGGGGGCGGCGGCGTGGAACGAAGGATGGCCCCAGCCAGCACCCGAAGGCAGGCCCCAATCGGCCCTGATCGCCTGCCAGGCCTAGGAACCCTACCCGTGCACGGATTTCATGCACCAGGCCTCTTGTAAATAAATCAAAATAAAAGCCACGTCTATCGTTTTCGGGAAATGTCACCAAAAGATATCCGAGCATCCCTGCCGCTGACAACAGGTTTGGGTGGCGTCACCGTGATGGTCCCCAGAGGAGCTGCTCTGCTCAGTCTCCCCAAGTCCCACGCCCTGCCCCCCACCTTCGTTAAGCTCTGACCTCGGGCCCGGGGGTCAGACGGCTTGGTGCCCTCGGCGGCGGCCTGAGCTCCGCGCAGAAGGACCGCGGGGAGGCAGTGAAGGGACACTGGGCGGCAGTTCCACTGGCGATTAGATTTTTATTAAAACAGTTCATGACCAAAATCCAAATCTCCCAAACCACGGAGCCACCCTCGTGGCCGTGAAATGCTACCGGCGACAGCGTCACGTCAAAGCACCACCTAGATGCGCTCGTGGTGGTGGGAGCGGCGTTCACGGAACGGCTGGTCCGAACACCGCCTTCTGGTTGGGACGCGGCTGGGTCCTGCTGACCCTGCTCGGTCTCCAGGCCACCGGCTCGGGGCCAATGAGAAACACGTGAGTGGCCGTGTCCACGTGGCTGCAGCGGTGAGGCAAGAAGAAAACGTGGGAACGATTGTTAAAAATACGGGGGTCAGGGGGGCAGGATGACAGCACCGTGAGCTCAGCCACTGACAACGTAACCCTCTGAGGGGCGTGACGCGGCCTCGAGCACAGCTACGCGAGGGTCTGTGGGCGCGGCTCTCCGTCAGGCGTTTCCGGGGGTGGGTCGCTGAGGCCACGTGTGTGGCTGATGACTAAGGTGGCCAGATCGTTCCAAAAATCGGGACTTTTGTAAAACGCCGTGGGACGCGGGACAAATGGTTAAAAATCGGGACTGTCCCGCCAAAAGCGGGGCGATCGGGTCACCTGACTGATGACCCACCGACCACGTTTGCCAAACCAAAGACACCCTCTGACCAACTGCCACGGAGCTCTCCACGGAGCCTCGAGGCCCCGAGAGGCGGGAGCTGCCGTCCGCCGTGGGGAACTCCGGCCGGTGTTGTGTCCGACCGCGTCCTTGGCGGGAGCCCCTGCGGCGGCCGGCTCCCAGGTTCAAGGTTTCCCGCGTGCGAGGGGCTGTGGGAGCAGCGTCCCACCCTGTGTGAAGGCGCCACGGGAAGCGGGAGACCCCGGCCGGCGCGGCTCAGTGGTGGGGCGACGACCTGGGAACCAGGAGGGGAGGGGTCGGTTCCCGAGGCTCAGTTACCGACGTCACCTCCCCCTCCATTTCCACATCTTTCCGAGATGCCGGTGACAATGTTAGAACCACACACCGACTTGGAGAGAAAGGCCACGATGACGATTGTGAGTGTTTGGAACCACGCACGTGGCACGCCCCCTCCCCCCCTCTTTTACGATAGCCCTGGGGTCTCTCTCCGCCGTCGCTCGTGGTGTTAAGGTTTTCAATGTGGCGCGTGCGCACCTGTTTGGGTCATTCTCGTGGACGTGAGTGTCTTTACGAGGTGCAAACGTGTCATTAGGAGGCTTTGTTTCCACGCCCAGCTGCTGGGCCCCTGTGGACAGAGCGTCGGCCTGCAGGCTGAAAGGTCCCGGGTTCGATTCCCGGTCAAGGGCATGTACCTTGGTTGCGGGCACATCCCCAGTGGGGGGTGTGCAGGAGGCAGCTGATGGGTGTTTCTCTCTCATCGATGTTTCTAGCTCTCTGTCCCTCTCCCTTCCTCTCTGTAAAAAATCAATAAGATATATTTTTAAAAATCTTCACTGGGATCCCTCTACTCACTCTGAATCGCAGTATTTGTGCCCACTCTTTCCTTACGTGGAGCCAGCGAGCCCCTGCACTGGATGGAAGGAATCCATGTTTTCCTTTCTCCGTGGTTAACCTAACAACGTTGCACCCTCCGTTAAATTCCCGGGTTAATGAAGCGAATGACTCACGGCGCCGACGCTCACGGAGGAACCGCGCTGCGTTTTAATTACAGAGACCGAGTCTCCAGCCGGCTTGTCACGTTCGGCGTTTACGGAGCCAATGGGAACAAGGCAGTAATTGCTATTTACGTCTGAAACAGCAGCTTACGCCTTCCCTCGCCACAGAGCGCGAGCGCGTTCATGACCGTCTAATTGGGAGCCGCGGAGAAGGAGCGGAAAGGAGCCGCCTGAGTCGCCGCCAACCGCCGCCACCCGGCGACATCCCCACGCGTGTCCTCCCGTTCCCCGCGGCCCGCACGTGCACGCCTGTTTGGCGCGGCATTTTACCGACCGGCGTTCTGTCCTGAACGTGATTTTGGCCGTAGCAGCTCAGGAGGTGGACACGTCCCAGGAGACGGACCGCTCGCTGGGCCCGTTCTTCCTCCGCGTCGGGGACCTGCACTGCGGGGCGTTCGTAACGTTCCCCGCACACGCGGCCGGAGGCGTGACAGGCGCCCTCGCCGCGGATCACGAACACGCCGCCTCCCTGTCGTCACGGAGCTGCTGCCGTGGGGAGGTACGCATCGAACACGTCGTTGAGGACGATGGGCAGGGACCGGGGCCAGAGGGCCGGAGGCCAGTGCTGACGGCTCACGGGGCTTTGTTCCGGAACGTAGACCGACTTATTGTGGGAAAACGTCCTTCCGGAGGGTCACGTGGGAGTCTTTGGGTAAAGAAGCTTTTTAAGTTTTTCAACAGCCCGGCCGGCGTGGCTCCGTGGTTGAGCGTCAACCCATGGACCAGGAGGTCACGGGTTCGATTCCCGGTCGGGGCACAGGCCCGGGTTGCGGGCTCCGTCCCCAGTGGGGGGCGTGCAGGAGGCGGCCGATCCATGATTCTCTCTCATCACTGATGTTTCTCTCTCTCACCCGTTCTCCCTTCCGCTCTGAAACCAATAGAACAAGATGAAAACCTGTTTGTGGAGACGCCGCCCGAGGTTGGCGCCGTGTCTGAGTCACGGAAGACACGGGGTTTGTTCGGCTCCCCGGGCGCTGAGGGTTCCCGCTCCGCGTGTCTGGCGCTCCATTCAGCCCGGTCCACACGCGGAGGACAGAGGCCGGCACGGACAGTCCGGGGTCCTAAAGACGTAAGACAACTCGAAGCCGCTGCCTGAACCTGACGCGGGTCTCAGACAGTAAGACTGGTTTTCTCGTTTCAACCGCGCAGAGCACGCGGGGTTCCGATGAAGCTAAAAAACTACAGGACACGTCCCTCTGCCTGAGGGATCCCCAAACAGCCCTCCGGCCGGGCGGAGCCGCTGGGCCTCGTCCGCTGCCGCCGAACCCGGCTGGTCCGGACACAGGCCGCGCTCCTCACCCCGGGCGGGAATGTGGCCCGAGCGTGTCCACGGCGGTGATGACCCGGAGGGCGCAGGGGTCACCCGCGGAGACACGGACAACAAAGCCCTGACGAGGCGGGACGGCAGCCTCGCCCCAGCACGCGCCAGCCCCGCGCCGTCTCCTCCTTCCACGCTGTGTGTCCCCGAGGTGGAGTAAATGCCACGGACCCCCGTGAGCTTCGGGGAGGCGGCCTCTCTGTGTATGTAAAATTCATTGCTGTTTAGATGCTAAGAAAACATACGTGTTTCCCGTATGTGCTGAGGCGGGTCGGGGTCCAGCGCTCACCGGAGATCATGGAAAACGGCAAAGCTACAGGAGACTCTTCCCTGCTCCTGCGGGTGCCGCGGTCATTGCCATGACCTGCAGGGAGAGGGCGAGTCTCGCCAGCGAGCACGCGGGCGCTGACGCCACGTGTAGCCGCCGCCCGGCTCCACGCAGCTCTCCTCCCGCACTGGCATGTGGGTCTGCGGTTCCCAGGAGAGCCGGCTCTTGGAAGAGGGGATCGTAAGCTTAAACCACAAACGCTATCGCAGAGCGGCTTAGGCTTAAACTCAGGAAATGGCCTCCTCCTCCAGACCACACAGGAAATTGTTTAAGGAAGCAATTGACCCGTTCGATAAAGAACGGGAAGGAGCCCTGACCGGTGTGGCTCAGTGGATAGAGCATCAGCCTGCGGACTGAAGGGTCCCGGGTTCGGTTCCGGTCAAGGGCATGTACATTGGTTGCGGGCACTTCCCCAGTGGGGGGTGTGCAGGAGGCGGCTGATCGATGTTTCTCTCTCATCGATGTTTCTAACTCTCTATCCCTCTCCCTTCCTCTCTGTGGAAATCAATAAAATATATTTAAAAAAAAAAAAGAATGGGAAGGAGCCCGGCCAGTGTGGCTCAGTGGGTGAGTGTTGACCTGTGAACCAGGAGGTCAGGGTTCGATTCCCGGTCGGGGAACGTGCCTGGGTTGTGGGCTCGATCCCCAGTGGGGGGCGTGCAGGAGGCAGCCGATCCATGATTCTCTCTCCTCGTTGACGTTTCTATCTCTCTCTCCCTCTCCCTTCCTCTCTGAAATCAACAAAAATATATTTAAAATAAATAAATAAATACCACTCTCTCTAAAAGTCAATGGAAAAAATAATCCTTGGGTGAGGCTGAACAATACGTGTAATTTATAAACTTTAATTCTGCGTCTGAAAAAATACCAGAAACTCCCTCCCAGTCTAACAAGATCGAGTTGTAGGAGAAGACTTTTCCGACTAATTTAGCGCCTTCTGTGCATAAACAGTCGATTGACACGGAAAAACGGATAAAGGGACCTTTGACTTCAGCAAAGCGTTTGGCTGAGCTGCTCCTGGAAAAACCCACAGGACCCGTGTGGTTGAGGCACGACTTCCGGCTCCGACTTCCGCGGTCACGCCACATCCGTGTCACCTCCCGGGTCCCACGTCGCCCTTTCCGGGGAGTGAGGGGCTCCCAGCTCCGAGTGAGGAATAAGGGGACACACAACATTACCGCCGCACGTAGAACCGTCTCCTCCCGTCACCCAGACGGCGCCGCGGCGGGAAGGGCCGAGGAGACGCTGCTCAGGGCTGGGCTGCACACCCCACAGGCCCCCGGCCCGGCCGCCGCGCCCCACGGGGTCTGGGCCGTGAAGACCGCGGCAGGCGGGGTCCCTGCCGGGGGCGGCTGTGGGGACATGAGGGACACGGTGCTGAGACCTGACGGACCCGGCTCGGCCGTCAGCCTTCCCGGCGGGCGCGGGGAGAGCGGCGAGGCCGTACTTCACCGTGACGGGCGCCGTAATGAATAATTAAACGCCTAATAGCATCAGCTTTGGTGAAAAATGAGCGTTTTACAGCGGGTGGACCCGAGTCTGTCTGTTGGGTTGTGGGCGTCGCCGGGAAGGGGAGGGGGCGCTAATGAAATGAACGCTGTTCCCACGGCCGAGCCGGGCGGCCCCGATGCTGAGGATCTTTCCAGAACCCGCGGTGACCCCGCCACGGTGACCCCGACACGGTGACCCCGCCACGGCAAGAATGTCTCCTCGGGGTGAGGGCACCGCTCCTCCGAGGGTCCCCCACCTCCGAGGGTCCCCCACCTCGGCCTGGGGCACGTCCATCCCGCAGCCGGGCCCCTCCTGGAGTCACAGCTGCTCCCGGGAAGAGGAAGGCCCCCCGAGACCCTTCACCCCCCTTCCAACGACGGAGAGACTCTCCCTCCCACGCAGGAGGCCTCGCCGGGACCTGCGCTTTCGCTCACTCACTCCCTCCCTCCCTCCAACCGGCGGAAAGCGCAGCCGTTCCCTAGAAGGTCCCCCGGGGGGGGGGGCATTTAGCGTAGAGAGGAGCCCCGGCCGGGGCTCGTGTGGGAGGCAACCAATTGATGAGCCTCCCTCTCTCTCTCTCCCCCCACTCCCTTCCACTCACTTTAAAAATTAATGGGAAAGACATCCTTGGGTGAGGGTTAACAAACGATAATAAATAATGAATGAATGAATGAGTGAATGAGTGAGTGAATGAATGAGTGGGGAGGAGAGGTCCGCGGGGGCCGGCAGAGGCTCTGTCTGAGGTGAGCACACGTGATCATAGGCGAACACGCGTGCTCATTGTTTCCTGTGCACCTGCTGACTGACTGCTGATCTGTGGGGACGAGGGGTCAGGAGTGTCGTGCGGCCGGCGGGAAATCATTTCTGCAGGAAGCACCGCGTTAGAGGACACGGGACAGCCCGGCCTGGGCCCTGACCTCCTGGTTCACAGGTCGGCGCTCAGCCCGAGCCACGCGGCCGGACAAAATTACCGTGTTTCAATGGCATCTCTGTCCCTGCCGCCAGCTGCTGGAACCCCCAAAGGTGGGCGTGCCCCCCAAGTCGGCTGCTGTCGGCCGAACCCCAGCCCGGCGGGGGCGGGAGCCTCCAGTTTTCCTCGGTGAGAGCCTCGGCTCAAGAAATAAGCAGTGACCCCGTGGCCACATTGAAGGAGCCCCTGCTCCCAGCCCTCGGCTCCCGGACCCGGGCCGGAGGGTGTGGACAGCCGGCATTCCAGGTCTGCACGGCGGGGCCCAGGCCGGGGGGAGCAGTAATTACAGGGGCTCCGCGGCCTCGGGCAGTTACTGACGAGAGCCCAGGAATTCAGGGCCGATTAGGATCTTGACGGATGTCAGAGCAGGCGGCCGAGGCGGCAGGAAAGGAATGCTCTGCCCCTTTAAGGGCCTGTTCCCTCCATCGCTTCTCAGGCCGTTTTCTCTTCTCCATCTCCCTCCTCCAGGTTCTGCCGCTCTCACTGGCTCGGACCAGCCCCGGACCCGTCAGAGGACCCGGGAGGGCGTGTCTGTCCGTGTCGGTGACCACACCTGAGAGACACCGGCTGCTTCAGTTTTATATTTTTTATGTTTTTATTGGTGTCAGAGAGGAAGGGAGAGGGAGACCCATCAGTGATGGAGAATCACGGACCGGCTGCCTCCTGCACGCCCCCTACTGGGCATCAAGCCTGCAACCCAGGCCTGTGCCCTGACCGACCGGGAACCGAACCCTGACCTCCTGGTTCATGGGTCAATGCTCAGCCACGGAGCCACACCAGCCAGGCTCTCTTTCTTTTCTTTTCATATCTTTTCTAACCAAAGAATAAGGTAAGAAACTCTGCTCTGAATCAAAATGGGTAATTTAACTGATTTCCTGTATTTGAGCTGAGAAAATAAAGTTGTTAGCTATCCTGGCAAAATGAACCAGTTCCGAGAAATTAAGCACCTGTGTGAGGGAGGAAGAAACCTCCCTCTCCTTCCCACGGATCCTTCCGCCGGTCTATGACTTAAACCG
Organism: Eptesicus fuscus; assembly: GCF_027574615.1. Classification (NCBI taxonomy): domain Eukaryota; kingdom Metazoa; phylum Chordata; class Mammalia; order Chiroptera; family Vespertilionidae; genus Eptesicus; species Eptesicus fuscus. Next base: position 880,921 of record NC_072488.1, on the reverse strand, counting down.
ACATGAGACAGAGCAGCGAGAGGAAGCACCGCGCTGAGTTACATCTGTGCACACGGGAGCCCCGTACGTGAGAGCCCCCACACGTATTACATCCGTGCACACGGGAGCCCCATACGTGAGAGCCCCCACACGTATTACATCTGTGCACACGGGAGCCCCATACGTGAGAGCCCCCACACGTATTACATCTGTGCACACGGGAGCCCCATACGTGAGAGCCCCCACACGTATTACATCTGTGCACACGGGAGCCCCATACGTGAGAGCCCCCACACGTATTACATCCGTGCACACGGGAGAGCGCTGGAGCCCCCACGGAGGAGGCTCGGATGGGAGGCTGTGGAGGACGAGGTAAGAGGAGGAGATGCACACCCAGTGAAGTACGACTTGGCCACGGAAAAGTGCGAACTCTCCTCATTCGCAGGCGTGGCTGGACCTAGAGCCGTGGTCGGAAAACTGCGGCTCGCGAGCCACATGCGGCTCTTTGGCCCCTTGAGTGTGGCTCTTCCACAAAACACCACGGCCTGGGCGAGTCTATGTTGAAGAAGTGGTGTTAGAAGAAGTTTGAGTTTAAAAAATTTGGCTCTGAAAAGAAATTTCAATCGTTGTCCTGTTGGTATTTGGCTCTGCTGACTAATGGGTTTGCCGACCACTGACCTAGAGGATGTTGTGCTCAGTTAAATAGACAGAGAAAGACAGATTCCACGTGAAATTTAAAATAAATATAAATGAGCAGAAGAAACAGACAAATTCAAGAACAGACGTTCTTTGCTAGAGGGGAGGGGAGGGGAGGGGAGGGGAGGGGAGAAAGGTAAAGGGATTCCCGGCCGGTGCAATTATTTTTTATTCAGAAATTATTTTTGAAAAATAATTTTTTTAAATGTAGCATAGGCTACAGTAAAAAAAACAAAAACAAAAAAACGTTAATTTTAAAAAGTAAAACTTGAAAACTGCCTGGCCAGCGTGGCTCAGTAGGTTGAGCATCAACCTATGAACCAGGAGGTCAGGGTTCGATTCCCGCTCAGGGCACAGGCCCGGGTTGCGGGCTCATCCCCAGTGGGGGGCGTGCAGGAGGCAGCCGGTCCAGGATTCCCTCTCATCATTGATGTCTCTCTCTCCCTCTCCCTTCCTCTCTGAAATCCATAAAAAAATATTTTTAAAAAAGATTTAATCTTTAAAAAAAAAAAGAGTAACTACTGCTAGCAACGATGTGCGTTATGGATTTGATTTGTTAGAAGAAAATATTTTCCAGAAATTTTCCCCAGGAATCAGGGCAGAGTCACCGGGCGGCGGAGCGGCACCGAGGAAGCTGGTGGCTGTCTTCGGAACAGGATGCTGGATCCTCGCGCCCTACGCACCTGAGCTCACGCCACAGGTGGGACGTGCGAGGAAAACACGTGTGGGGCACTGAGGCCCAGGTGCGGGGTCGGAGAACGCCCCGGGGTGCTGAGGACCGAACCCCCGCACGCCCGACTCCGTGCCCAGCCCATGCCCTCTGATGTGGTTCCGATAGCCTTTCCCAGAGCCCTGGCGGGCACGCCCTCGGGGGCCGGACACCCCTCGTTCTCTCTAACCCGGGGCAGCCCTGTGCGTGGGCAGGGACCACGCCAGGCACAGGGCGGGACGTGGATAATGGGCCTCTTGCCAAGGACCCATCACCCTTCCCTTTATGGGTTCCAGATGTGCGCCAGCCCAATCAGCCGCCGGAGCAATAATTATTTGCAGGTGCAAGTGATGGGAGCCTGTGACAGAGGAGACTGGGGGGGCCCTGCAGCCCCGAACCCCGCTGGGCCGGGCTGCTGGGGCCCCCGAGCCGGCCTCCCCTCGGGGTGGGTCATCCTCCACGTCTATTCTCCAAGGGTCTCTAGGACTCGGAAATAACGTGGGGGGACGCCCGGGGTCCCCGCTCCTCGGCCGTCAGGGGGGTGGCAGCTGTTCCTCCTCCAGGGGGAAGGGACGGCCCGAAGGAGGGCACCGAGCTGGACGACACGGAAGCACTGTTCCCAGAGAAGCAGGCCGCGTGGGAGGCTCAGGCCGGAAACCCCTGCACCTGGGCGGCCGGGGAGGCTTTGTCCTGACCAGGTGGAGAGAAGGAGAAAAACAACAAAAATGCTGCTCCTCAGTCGGTGGAGCCATACTGCCATCTAGTGGTCAGGTCGCCCATTGCACCCTCTGAATTCACCCATCAACATAGAAAATGGAACAGATGCACCGTGTGGCCGAACCGATGTTTACTGAGAAACTAGAGCCCGTTAGCAGCTGTTATGCTGGACATTACAGACGTTAACCCACCAGAACCAGCCTCTCAAAACAGTGACAGCCCGGCCGGCGTGCGTGGCTCAGGGGTTGAGCATCGACCTATGAACCAGGAGGTCACGGTTGGATCCCTGGTCAGGGCCCAGGCCCAGGTTTAGGGCTCCATCCCATGTGGGGTGTGCAGGAGGCAGCCGATCCATGGTTCTCTCTCATCGTTGATGTCTCTCTCTCCCTCTCTCTCTCTCTCTCTTCCTCTCTGAAATCAATAAAAAAGTATATTTTTTAAAAACACAGCAGGTCCCTCCTGGAGGCGCCTCCCACTCTCCCTGCCTGTTTGGAAGTAACCGCTGAGCCCGGGAGCCCAGCACGCGGGCACGCGGGTCTGTTTCCAGTGACGTCGCGTTTGGGCCGGGGAGCCCAGTCTGGGCGGCGGCCAGGCCCTCGTTCGCCCGCTGGGCCGGCTGGAAAGCTAAGAAGGGGGGAGGGGAAATGTCCTCTGATTCACAGACAGGGAATTACCGCCATAACCCACGTGGCAGATGGGGCCACAGGCAGAGTCCCCCCTGCACCTGTGCTTCCGTCCTGAAGGCCTGTGGGAATTACCGTTACATCGAGAACGGCTTCAAACACGGCCTGTTTGTACCGTAGGAAACAAATCCTCGTCAGGCCTCTGTCTGCTGGCCGTGCTGTGCTCCGTGCCCCGGGCTTCCAAACGAGATGAAAACCCGAGACTCTAAAAATGTACCGTCCCCTTGCCCAGGGCCTTATGCTTCCTCGTCTTCATTATTTATGTTTTTCCAGCATCACCGAGTGACTGAGAACCTTTCCCGGTAACAGCCCTCCTTCCGCGGGACCACGGCGCGCTCAGGGCCCTTCAACGAAATTCCCTCTCGGCAAACAGCGCCCTGGTGAACGGTTCCCAGTCGGGGGCGTGAACTGCGGCGCTGTGGCAGGTTCAGGGGCACGTTAAATTCTCCGACGCACCTGCGCCCGCGGGTGTGAGCGAAGGGTACGGTCACATATGACAGCCAGACAGCGCAGGGCTGTGCCCGGGGCTCTCGCTGGGTCTGAGGCGCGTGGAGCGTGAATGTTTTAAAGCCCACGTGAGATCACACCCTGGGGGAGGGCGTATTTCTTCGTGAAGACAACTGAGTGACGGACGCCGGTGGCCGTGCCGGGCGTCCTGCCGCTGGATCCACACAGACGGAGGCGTGGGCACTGTCAGCGTCCCGCCGCGTCACACGGGAGAAGTCGTCCCTGCAGACCGGCCCGTCGCGGCTCCGGCCACGCCTCTACCCGCCCGCCCGCCCGTCCGTCCTGGCGACGTCACGGACGACAGCGTGTGTGCGAGACCACTTTATTCAACCACCGGGAACGCCGCCGATCTGGGAAAGACTGGTTGCCCGACCCTTCCCACGGTTCCGGTGTCGCTGCGTGCCGCCCGCCGCCGCGGGGCTACAGGCTGGACCGGAAGCCCGCCTTCACCGAGAACCTCATCATGGGCTTGTCCCGGGGCCGCAGGAGGCAGATGGAGCTGGGGAAGCCCCGCAGCCGCAGGCGGCCCACGCCCCCGTCCGGGCGGATGGTGAGCCTCGCGTGGGTCACCACGTCCTGAAGCTCGGGCGTCAGGCTGTCGAACACCTGGGCTGCGCTGGGAGCGAGCTGGGGGGAGCGGAGAGCGGCCCTGAGACCCGGGGCAGACGCTCAGCCGCTCTCTCCCCGGGGGCCTCAGAAGACAAAGGCCTCCCCATAACCACGCGGCGCCCAGAGACCTGCGTGCAGGGGAGGAAGCCCAGGACGGGGGTGCTCACGGTTAACCCAGCGGCCCGGCCGGCGTGGCTCAGGGGTTGAGCCTCCACCTATGAACCAGGGGTCACGGGTTCCATTCCCCATCGGGGCACAGGCCCGGGTTGCAGTCCCCAGTGGGGGGCGTGCAGGAGGCAGCTGATCAGTGATTCTCTCTCCTCATGGATGTTTCCATCTCCCTCTCCCTCTCCCTTCCTCTCTGAAATCAATAAAAAACGTTTATAAAATATTCAGTGAAGTGGACAGACTGATAAGAAAAACAAGTGGCCGAGGTGTCCGGGGAGCAGCCCTCGCCCTCAGCGCTGCCCACAGGGACCCCCCCTCCTGGGTCAGAGGCGGCGCCCGGCACCTCGGCCCAGCCCTGGGTGCACACCGTCCCGGCTCCGGCAGCGGGTCACCCTCCTGAGGGCGATGGAGCGAGAAACTGCTCTGCAGACAGGGAGGGAGGGATTTACAACAAAACGTGATTGCTAGGTGTGCACAGCTTCGACGAATGGCTATTCTTCCGCTGATCTTTTCAGGGAGAGTGGGAGAGAGAGGGAAAGACAGAGAGAAACTTCCACGTGAGAGGAACGCATCGACCGGTTGCCTCCTGCACGCGCCCCGACCAGGGCCCAGGCCGGGGAGGAGCCTAAAACCGAGGTGCGTGCCCTCGGCTGGAGTTGAACCCGGGACCCCCTACCCACTGAGCCGCATTGGCGAGGGCCGGCGCCCGGCCTCTTATCACATTACTGCGCCGCTGCGGGTCGACAGGCTCGTGCGCGTTCCGGCTGACGTGGCGGGAGGCCGTGCGGGACGGGCTGGGGACGCCGCGGGGGCGCTCACCTTCGTGGCCGGGAGCAGCGCCTTCCACCGGTGGCCGGGCAGCTCCCACTGCTGCCGCACCATGTCCTCCTCCTCCTGGGCCGTCAGGATGCAGCCGTCCAGGCGGCAGCTGGCCGGGGAGCTGCCTGCGGGACAGGAGAGGGGCTTTCGCACGCGGCACCGGCTCGGCCCCGACACGGAGACGCCGGCCGCGGCACCCGGAGGCCGCGGTGGGGTCCCCTCAGGGCCGGGCGGGGTGGGGGCTCGGTCCCCGTGGGGGCGGGCAGGAGGCAGCTGATGGGTGTCTCTCTCTCTCCTCTCCCTTCCTCTTTCTCTAAAGTCAATTTGAAAAACATATTTAAACACAAAACAAACAGACTCAGAGCGACGAAGACCGGAGGGAGGGAGGGAGGGAGGGAGGGGTGAGGGGCGGGCGCATAGCCAACAACACTGTGTAAGTTTCCTGGAGACCCGAGCGGGGCTCACGCCGCGAGCTGTAAAAACGTCAGGCGCGTGCGGCGCGCCCGGAATCAAACAAGAGAAGATTGTCCGCCGACGGCGTGTCGATAAAACGCGTTTTCTTAAGAAGCTCCGTCCAGAGGCACCACATCACCCCGTCTCCCAAAAGCAGTTCCAGTCGGGCCTTCCTGACGGGACGGGCTCCCTCCCCGCACGGGAGCCGACGCCCCTCCCGCTGCGCGGCGTGGACGTGGGGTTAGCCCGTGAGGGGCCCTTTAAGAGCCAGGCATCCCCGGTGTGACCGTAAACCGCCACCATAGATGCAGAGACGGCGAAACGACCCGAGGCACGTGCTTGTCGAAATGTCACCGGCGGCCCGGCAGGTGAGGCTCCACGGTCAGGGCGCCATCCTGGGCACCAAAGGGTCTCGGGTTCGAGTCCCGTCAGGGCACATACCCCGCTTGTGGGCTTGATTCCCAGTCGGGGCGCATACGGGAGGCAACTGACCTGTTTCTCTCTCCCTCCCCCTCTCTTCCTCTCTCTCTAAAATCAATCAAAACATGTCCTTGGGTGAGGGTTAAAAATACATATTTACCGAACAAATAACAAAGGCTGAGTAACCTCTTCTGAACGTTCTTAAATAAGGACACGTGAATGTATAGAACATGAGGGGAGCTTGTCCAAATATTGTTTTTTACTATGAAAGTGAGCAGAGTTTAAAATCTCCAGCTCATTTGTCCTAGAAGACCAGCCTCAAGAAGAAATGGTCACCCTCCCCATCCCGGCCTCCATCCCGGCCTCCATCCCAGCCTCCATCCCGGCCTCCATCCCGGGCCTCCACCCTGGCCTCCATCCCAGCCTCCATCCCGGAGCCTCCATCCCGGGGCCTCCATCCCAGCCTCCATCCCGGGGCCTCCATCCCGGGGCCTCCATCCCAGCCTCCATCCCGGGGTCTCCATCCCGGGGCCTCCATCCCAGCCTCCATCCCGGGGCCTCCATCCCAGGCCTCCATCCCGGGGCCTCCATCCCGGGGCCTCCATCCCGGCCTCCATCCTGGGGCCAAACCACGGAGCACCGCACAGGCCCTTTCCAAATGGGACTCGGGGTCCCCAGTAAAAAGCTCACAGCATCGAAGAGTCTCCTGTGAGTTTTGGGGTCACCCCGTTCAATCCTGACATTTTATAAACGGGGAGACCAGAGCACAAACCGTTAAAGCAACTCACGTGAGGTTCCACCGCGGGCGAGTGGAAGCCAGGCCCACGGTCCTGAGCCCCACCCCCCCCACCTGATCACATGGCTTTTTTAAAGTGTATATATTAGATATTAGAGGCCCGGTGCACGACATTGGGGGAGGGGGGTCCCCTCAGCCTGCCCTGCACCCTTTAGCAGTCCAGGAGCCCTCGGGGGATGTCCGACTGACGGCTTAGGCCCGCTCCCAGCCTAAGCCGTCAGTCGGACATCCTTAGGGCTGCTGCAGAGCCCGCCAACTGCGCTCACCAACAGTGAGCCCGGCTTCTGGCTGAGCGGAGCTCCCCCTGTGGGAGCGCACTGACCACCAGTGGGCAGCTCCTGCATTGAGTGTCTGCCCCCTGGTGGTCAGTGCGTGTCATAGCGACCAGTCGCTCCACGGTTGGGTCAATTTGCATATTACCCTTGTATTATATAGGCTATTTTATTTCAGAGAGGAAGGGAGAGGGAGAGAGATGGAAACATCAATGCTGAGAGAGAATCACTGACCGGCTGCCTCCTGCACGCCCCCCACTAGGGATTGAGCCAATCAAACGCGGGACCCTTCGGTCTCAGGCTGACGCTCTATCCACTGAGCACACTGGCTCGGGCCCTGGGTCAGGCCGATGAAGCGCATTTCCTCGTGGCGTTACAGTTACCTTTAAAGTGCGTCGTGTCGATCTCCACCTGCGTCACCACTCCAGGGTGCGAGAGGCGGAAAACAGCCCACTCGCCCCCGAGGACGAGGAGGGCGCCGGTCTCGTCGCACTGGAACGCAAGGGGACACGCGTGAGCCCGCGGGTGCCACGCAGAACCCGCCCCGAAACCAGCGGGGAACCGTGTCGGCGGGAACCGTGTCACTTCCTTTACTCCTCACTATGAACATGGGATCTGGGCCCCGGTGTGTAAGCTGCCTGTGTCTGCTGCCTCCTGGCCATTTCTAAGTGCCTCACGCGGCCCGAGTTCCTGGGAGCCGGTACATGTCTGTAAACTCCCAGCATGCTCTTCTTCCCTTTTTTTTTTTTTGGTTACTCCTCCCCTGAGGGTATTTTTCCCACTGATTTTTAGAGAGTGTGTAAGGGAGGGGGGAGAGAGAGACATCAATGTGAGACGCACATCGATGGGTTGCCTCCCGCATGCGCCCCCACCGATGTGCCCTTGACCGGAATCGAACCCGAGACCCTCAGTGCACGGGCGAGGCGGTTTCCTGATGTGGAATGAAGCCGTGCGCGGCCTGGACGCCTCACCTGCAGCACGGGCGGCCTGTCGGGCCTCCTCGCCGTCACCCAGCCGTCGGCCGCCGACGTGGGCTGCCCGATGCCTGCGGGAAAGAGCGCAGCTGAGGGAGGCGCGTGGTTCATCTTCACCCGAGGACGCGCGCGGGGGGGGAGGGGGGGTCCCCCAGGCCCCGGGCGTCGCTGCGCGTCATCTCCCCTTCGGCTCGTGTTTCAGCCGCGTCGCGAACGGCCCGGGTGCGAGGCTGCACGTCTCCTTTCCGACCAGCTGCTTAAGCGGAACTAGCGCCACGACCTCCCGTCCTGAAGGCACCGGCCCCACAGACGGACGATCGGCCTCTTCCGCGTCAGGCGGCCCCTCAGACCACACTGGGGTCCCCGCCGCTGCCCGCACACCCCGGATAAGCGCCAGCCCGGGGCGCCCCTCACCTATCATTCTGTTGGGGTGCCCGAAAAGCGCGTTACTGAACCCCACACAGGCGCCCCCGCTGGCCATGGCCACCAGGTCTACCGGCTCTTTGGGGTCCGCGGACGCCCAGTCCTTGTGTCCGACGCCGTACACCCTGAGGCGTGCGATCCCACCGTCTGGAAAGGAGCGGAAGCAGCCGTTTGAGGCTCAGAAACCACCAAAGCCCTGACACCCCCCCATCCCCCCTCTCCCTCCCTCCCCACCCCCCACGTCGCTCCTGCGCTGCCCGGAGCCCCCGCCCCAGCTCCCCAAGGCCTCGTGCTCTGCGGTCTCCCCTGGCCTGGCGTGGCCTCAGAGCCCCCCACACCCCTCACAGTTACTCCAGAGCCTCATACGAAGCGTCCAGAATCCCTCGAGACGGAAGGCGGGTGCCCGGCTGCTGGAGTTGGTGGCGAGGAGGTGGGGTGGCGGGGTGGGGGGGGGGGGGTCTCTGAGATGATGAAGATGAGCTACGCTGACCGGTGCCGGGGGCACGTGCACATGTTCGCACACGAACACGAACACGGCATGGCAGTCTGAATGGGTGGCTGCCGGCGTGTGACGGCAGTAAAGCTGTGATGAAGTGCAGTTACCTGAGGGCCGTCTGCACGTCCCTCCCCAGCCGCCCACACGCCTGTGCGATCGATTCCAGAGTCCAGCCTCACCCAGCTTTTCCCTCACATCCTACCCCCCACCCCCACCCCGGACAGCGTTTGGCAAGTCCCTGTGGGTGAGGGCTGACGGGAGGACTTCCAGAGAACGAAAGGGAAACGCTAATCCTAACGTGCCGAGACACCGGTGACCAGGAGAGAGGGGGACGGCCCGGCCGGCTGGCTCAGGGGCTGAGCGTCCACCTAGGAGCAGGAGGTCCGGGTTCGACTCCCGGTCAGGGCACAGGCCCGGGTGTGGGCTCCACCCCCAGTGTGGGGCATGCGGGAGGCAGCCGATCCGTGATTCTCTCTCATCATGGGTGTTTCTCTCTCTCCTTTTTTTGAAGAAAGGGTGACTGCGTTTGGTGTTTTTAAACCTGCCGACATCAGACGCGGAAGGAAGGGCCGTGGCGATGGGCCCTGCTCACCTGGGAAGATGTTGAGTCTGACGTGCGTCCATTTCTGCTGGGAGTTGACCAGGAAGTAGTTGTGGCCGGAAGCAGGCATTCCGGGTCTCAGCTCTGTCCTGGGAACCAGATAGTCCCAGTCGTTGGACTGCAGCTGCGGGTGGACATGCAGTTAGCCCGGCTGCAGGGACGACGGTCCCTCCCCCGGGGCCGGGGCGGCGGCGGGGGGGGGGTGGGGGGCGGGCGGGGGGCTGGGGGTGAAGGCCTGGCCTGAGGCCCCGATGCCTTCCCCTCCAGGATTCTCAGGAAGGAGACGCCGGAATGGGGTGCGGACGTTCGAGTACAGCCCTGGGGCCTGCCCGGCCAGCGTGGCTCGGTGGTTGAGCATCGACCTATGAACCAGGAGGTCACTGGTTCACCCTGGCTGGTGTTGCTCAGTGGATAGAGCGTCGGCCAGCAGACTGGAGGGTCCCGGGTTCGATTCCAGGTACCTCGGTTGCAGGCTCCATCCCCTGCCCTGGTCGGGGCAAGTGTGGGAGGCAGCCAATGGGTGAGTCTCTCTCATCGATGTTTCTCTCTCTCTGTCTCCCCCCTCCCTTCCATTCTCCCTAAAAATCAGTGGGAAAATATCCTTGGATGAGGATGAACCAAGAGAGGTCACGGTTTCATTCAGGTCAGGGCCCAGGCCCGGGTGCGGGCTCCATCCCCAGCGTGAGGTGTGCAGGAGGCAGCAGATCCATGATTCTCCCTCATCATTGGTGTTTCTCTCTCTCCCTCTCCCTTCCTCTCTGAAATCAATAAAAATATATTTTAAACTATTCGTTTTATTAAATGCATCAGGCAGCACGTTCCCTGTCAAACCCCTATGAAAGGGTTTTACGGGGTCAGTTTCTCCTTTCAGCCCAGAGGGCGGCACCTGGGAGCCACGCAGGCACCGTGGGACCCGCCTGCCAGGCGGCCCCGGCAGGTGCCTGAGTGAGGCCTGCAGGGCGAGTCCCACCCCGTGCGGCGGGCGAGGCCTGCGGCCCCTCCTCGCGGTCCTCAGCCTCTGACGAGACCCGTCCGGCCACGCACCTTAGCGACAGCCTCAAACTCCTCGGCGGTGGCAGCCACTCCCAGCCGGACTCCTCTCTGTGGGATCGCTGGTTCTTTATCTGAAGTTAGAGCGACCGTTAGGGTTCAGGGTTCACATTCAAAATAAAAAAGAATCTGGGCTGGCCCAGCCGGCGCGGCTCAGGGGTGACCGTCAGCCTAGGAACCAGGAGGTCCGGGTTCGATCCCCGGTCGGGGCACAGGCCCGGGTTGCGGGCTCAATCCCCAATGGGGGGCGTGCAGGAGGCAGCCGATCCATCCTTCTCTCTCATCATTGATGTTTCTCTCTCTCCCTCTCACTTCCTCTCTGACGTCAATAAAACACATATTTGATGAATAAGTAAGCCCGCGCTCGTGGAGGGAGCGTGAGTCCCATCTTCCAGATAACACGAGGGCATTTCTTCGGTCAGAGCCGCCGTGGGAGCCGCTCGCCGTGCGGAGCGCGGGCAGCATTTCGGACGCCGCGCAGCGCCTGCGGGTCCGGCCGCTCGTCAGCAGAGCGGCTGTTCCCCAGCGAAGCCGCGCTTCCCGGACCTGGCCCCGGACCGGAGCGCTCACAGCGGCGCCTGGCGAGGGCGGGTCCAGGAGCTGCCTCCCGGGGCACCTGCCGCCGACCCACGACCCACGGGCGTGAGAAATAGAAGCAGAGGCACATGCCGGCCCAGAGACTGCGCGTCTGTCCTTAGGCATTTCCTGGTTGCAGTGACCTCTCCCATCACCACGGAACGTCCAGGGCCCCCCTCGCCCCCCGCCACTGCCTTTCGGGAGCGGGGCCGCGGACGCCACCATCTTTTAGCATCAATTCGCCAGCGGACATGACTGATGTTGCTCCGTACGTGTCTGTGCACACGCAGAATGGCACTTGTTCTCAAAAGTTACTTCTGGGACCAACGTCAGATGTTGCCGGTGACGGGCGGAAAAGACAGGTCTGCCTGAGGAGCCCTGTGCCTCGGGGCCCAGCCTCCCGCCCCCCACTCCCACCCCGCAGGAAGGCGCCCCGAAAGCCCGCGGCGCCGCGTCCCCGTGAGGGGCTGGTGGCTCACACCTGGCTGCGCCCCCACAGGTCCCACACGGCCTGCCACCCTCCCAGCCACCGGCCGGCCACAGGGACACCGGCACCTCTGGTGAGGTCTGAGGCGCGTGGGGATAACGCCATCTAACCGGGTCAGAGAACATCGCTAAGTTCACAATCGAAAACCACAGGGCGGGCATGGGAATCCGAGCTCGCAGGCCATGGCCGCCGAGAGGCCTTGACCGGCTGCTGAGCCCGTCTGGTTGGAAACGCACGGTCAGGGGGACGGCTGAGCCCCCGACCCCACAGCGGCCGGGTCAGAGGTCCCCACGCACCTTCTTCCACGTTGGCTGCCTGAATTGAAATGCGAGGGGCGTAGTCTCCCGCGAAGTAGGAAATGTCCACGTCCAGGCCCCGGATCAGGCCCGGGACCCCCAGCCTGATGACGCACCAGTCGTGACCTGGGGACGCACGCAGAGCGGCCCGTCAGAGGCGACAGGAGGAAACTAAAACCAAATGACTTGCCCAGCCGTGTGGCTCATGGTTGAGCATCAACCTATGGACCAGGAGGTCAGGGTTCGATTCCCATCAGGGCACAGGCCCGGGTTGCGGGCTCGATCCCCAGTGGGGGGCGTGCAGGAGGCAGCCGATCCATGATTCTCTCCCATCATTGATGTTTCTCTCTCTCTCCCCCTCTCCCTTCCTCTCTGACATCAATAAAACAACAACAGCCCTAGCTGGTTTGGCTCAGTGGATAGAGCGCTGGCTCTCTGAAGAGTCCCGGGTCCGATTCCAATCCAGGGCCTGAACCTCGGTTGCAGGCTCAGTCCCCGCCCTGGTCGGGGCTCCTGTGGGAGGCAGTCCACCCCTGTGTCTCTCACGTCGCTGTTCCCTCTGTCTCTCCCCCTCCCTCCACTCTCTCTGAAAATCAATGGAAAAGCATGCTCCGGTGAGGATTAACCAAAGCAAACACACACACACACACACAGAAGTCAGACCCCGTGTGCCGGCTCTCCACAGCCTGCTCAACCCGCTGGTACTGCTCACCTGGGATCCTCCTCCGTCTGGTCTCCCATCCGTCCGTCCACCTGCCAAACTCCGTGTATTTACGCTCTTCAAACCGTGGGCTGTCACTCTGAAGCGAAGAGGTCCCACAGGTCAGCAACGAACATCCGTGCTTAGTTTTAAAGAAACACGTCCTACACGCTGCTTATTAAGCGGGGAAACATTTTCCCAAAAATGCAAGATGTGCACCACTTGGCTCCCCAACGCGATTCCGACCCCCAACACAACGGGGCCCCAAAGCTCCGTGTCCCTCCTGAGCCTGCGCTGACTCCTACACGTGTCTGCTGTCCCACGCCAGGTCCCGGGGGGGGGGGGGGGGGGGGCAGCCCGTGACCCCGCCCCCGTCCGGGAGGGGGTGTGTTCCCGTGTCCTCGCAGCCCGTCAGCACCGCCTCTCCCTCTCCCGCTGAGGGTACCTTTATCAGGTTTTCTGCAGGAGCAAAAAAGTCATCTGTTGCAAACAAAATCTAGGCAAATGAAGGAAGAAGACAAAAGGACCGTAAGTTAAAAACCACTTCCTTTCAGCCCTCGGGAAACCTTATGAGCCGCGGTAAAAGGGAGCGTGGAATGGCCCCGGGGAGAGAAATGATGCACAGTTCAGCCTCCACGCTCTGTGTTTCCATTTCACCGCTGCCCGGCCCCCGGCCCCCCCCCCCGGCTCCCCTCCCACCCTCTTTTCTGCATCCCTTCGCCATCTGGACGCCCGGGCACTAACGTCCCACAAAATAGGCAGCTCGCCCGGCCGGCGGGGCTCAGGGGTTGAGCGTGTACCTATGATCCAGGAGGTCACTGTTCGATTCCCGGTCAGGGCACAGGCCTGGGTTGCGGGCTCGATGCCCAGTGGGAGGTGTGCAAGAGGCAGCTGGTCAGTGATTTGCTCTCATCATGGATGTTTCTCTCTCTCTCACCCTCTCCCTTCCTCTCTGAGGTCAATAAAGATATAAAAAATATAAAAATAAAAAGAAAAGAAAAAGAAACCCGGCCTGGGCCCTGACCGGGAATCGAACCGTGACCTCCTGGTTCACAGGTCAATGCTCACCCGCTGAGCCAGGCCGGCCGGGCAAAGCAGGGCATTGAGTGGGTCGGGTGGGGGCGGGGATGCTTTAACTTACACTAAGAACGCGCCCTGCCCGCTACTGAGATCTTAGCAAGTCCGCCCGCTGCTGGGCCTTTCTGCCTTGGCCACGCGGGGACCGGGCACCCTGCAGGGGTGGTGCCCGGGCCTCCAGGGCTCCCGCACGGCGGACGCCGCCCAGGCCGCGAGCACCGCACGGGACAGTGCGCTCTCTTCAGGGTGCAAGACGGCCTCTGCCTGCGGGGGGGCTCCCCGGGCGGGGCCTGCCGGTCCCTGCAGCTCAAACGGGTTTCTCGCAGCGCGTGGCCCCCATGCGGCCTCACGGCCGACCGTCCTCCCGACAGACACCCGCTCACCTTGCCTCCCACGGACTCGGACGCCATGTCGATCAGCTGGACGAAGTCCGGAGACCGGGCCAGCTTCCCCTCCCTGGGAGAGTCCACCATGTTTCCTGGGGGGCGGAGGGGGGGCGGTCAGCTCGGCTGTGCGGGCTCCAGCCCGGGTCAGAAGGGTTCAAACAACACGCACGCTGTCGCTGTCGGGTGGAGGGGCAGTGCCTCCCGCCCAGCGACCCTCCAGGTGGATTAAAAGGAACTTCAGCCGAAACCGGTTTGGCTCAGTGGATAGAGCGTCGGTCTGTGGACTGGAAGGTCCCGGGTTCGATTCCGGTCAAGGGCATGTACCTTGGTTGCGGGCACATCCCCCGTAGGGGGTGTGCAGGAGGCAGCTGGTCGATGTTTCTCTCTCATCGATATTTCTGACTCTCTATCCCTCTCCCTTCCTCTCTGTAAAAAATCGATAAAATATATTTTAAAAACAAAACAAAAAAACTTCAGCCCCAAAGGCGCAGCTCAGGGGGTGAGCGTCGACCTAGGAACCAGGAGGTCAGGGTTCGATTCCCGGTCAGGGCACAGGCCCGGGGTTGTGGGCTCGGTCCCCAGTGGGGGGCGTGCAGGAGGCAGCCGGCCCATGATTCTTTCATCATGGATGTTTCTCTCTCTCCCTCTCCCCTCCTCTCTGACACCAATAAACATGTATTTTAGAAATAATAATAAATACGTAAGTAAATACGTAGGCCGCGCCATCTCACCAGCAGCCGGGAGCCCGTGTCTAGGACTGGATTCCTTGTTCCGCAGATGCCAGCCAAGGTCTCATGGCGCTGCCCCGGGGCCCAGCAGGGAGAACTCCGGCCTGGCAGGGGAGCCTGGCTGTGCCGCTGATGTCACAAGGGCTGGGGAGGGGCTGGGGAGGGGCTGGGGAGGGGGTGGGGAGGGGCCCGGGGAGGGGCTGGGGAGGGGCCCGGGGAGGGGCCCGGGGAGGGGCTGCGGAGGGGGTGGGAAGGGGCTGGGGCGGGGCAGCCCCTCCCTGGAGAGGCCCGCGGTCCCTGCAGAAGCTCCTGTGGAGGGAGCGGAGGGAGCAGCCAGCTGGTCCGTCACAAACAGGGACCTGGGTCCCAGGCGCCGGGCCCTGAGGGAGGCCCTCCCCGGCCTGCGCTGAGCCCCTGCCTGGGCTGTCCCTGCCAGGGAGCCTGGCATCTAGAAGGCTCACCGCCCCGGTGCCGCGGCCACGGAAGACGGCTCCACAGCCAGTCCCAACCGTCTTCGGCTCACGGCACAGGAAGGCCTAAGATCCCGCGGCTCAACAACAGAAATACTGTTTGCCAATCTGGCCAGAAATAGCTGTGATTTTGATTGATTTACAAAAATATCTCTCTATATAAAAGCCTAAGCAACTGTTATGACCAGTAGACTGAACGAATGGTCAGCTGGTCACTGTGCCATGCAGACCACCGGGGGGCAGATGCTCAATGCAGGAGCTGCCCCCTGGTGGTCAGTGCGCTCCCACACCATCCTCCTGTGGTCCTTCCCCCGTGGCCGGCCAGCCCCCGATTGGCCCTGATCGGGACTGGGCGAGACGGCACCAATCAGCTTCAATCGCCAGCCAGGCGGAGGGACCCACCTGTGCACGATTTTGTGCACCGGTCCTCTAGTGTAATAATAATTACCTCCCTCTTTGCCCCAAAGTGACTTTTAAAGACTCAGATGCCTGTACTTGGACATAAGGATTTCTGGTCTCAAGAGCTAACCAATCAGATGCAACCTTATTATGCAATGTGACCAATAAGATGCGGTTCTATTGTAGGACCCACGTATGGCTGTACGGCTCCAGTCAGAGCAGTCAGGTCTGACGGCTATTTTGTGTTGGCTGTTGTCTTTTTTTTATTTATTTCACAGAGGAAGGGAGAGGAAGAGAGAGAATCATGGATCAGCTGCCTCCTGCACGGCCCACACGGGGGATCAAGCCCACACCCAGGCACTGACCGGGAATTGAACCCATGACCTCCTGGTTCCTAGGTTGAGGCTCACCCCCCGAGTCCCGCCAGCTGGGCCCTTTTTGCGGGACTGGGATTCTCCTGTCGGCGGCTGAGAAACGCCCGGCCCTTGGCTCCCACCCGCTGACCTGAAAGGGGCACACCTGGTGCCCTCCCCTGCCACCCTCCCCCACCCCCCACCCAGGAAGCATGGGCTCACGGTCCAGGACAGTCACTGAGGGGTCACCCCACGGAGAGCCACGTCCGAGTCCGGGTGCGGCAGGCCCATCGGACCATGGGGGCGGGGCCCAGACGCTGGAGGCCACTCAGCACCCACCAGCCCGAGCGCTGTCACCTTCCCTCACCCCCCGTCACCTCCCCTCACCCCCCGTCACCTCCCCTCACCTCCCGTCACCTGCCCTCCCCTCCCATCACCTGCCCTCACCTGCCCTCCCCTCCCATCACCTGCCCTCACCTCCCATCACCTGCCCTCCCCTCCCATCACCTCCCGTCACCTGCCCTTGCCTCCACCGAGACAGAGCTGTGCCCAGGGCTGCAGGGCATCGGGACCCAGACGCATGCCCATGCCCTAGAGCTCATCTTCCCACAACAGTCAGGCTGCCGGCTGGTCCTTTCCCTGACGCGTCCTGTGTGTCCCCTGTGGATGCTGCCCCCTGGGGACACGGACCGAGGCTGAGATCACAGGGACCGAGCCCAAGGATGCTCTGAAAGGGAGACCCTCCCCTGCCTGCCCTGGTTCTCCCTGCATCTCCCGCCTCTTTCTCTCTCTCTCTCTCACACACACAGAACACGCCACCCCCACCCCCTCATCGATGCAGCCAGATGCTTGGAGGGTTTAGTCACTGCAATGTCGCCCTCCCGCCACTGGGAGGCAGTGTGGCCATGCGGACCCGAGGTCACCCTGCTCACTGCGCTGCTGGGAGGGGTGGCCATGGCCAGGGGTGAGGCGTCCGTCTGTCCAACAGCCAGAGGACCCGAGTCCTGCCAGCGCCACACCAGGGCCCAGTCAGGTCCGGGACGAGGGAAGGGGGACATTGATATTTTTGTACCAAAGCCACTAAGTCTTGGGTAATCTGTGGCCCGGCCACAGATCACGAATCCGGCCATTGGAGACATGAAGAGAACAGCCCGCCCTGGCCTGTGTCGATCAGAGGACAGGGTGTCAGCCTGCAGGTCGAAGGATCTCGGGTTCGATTCCTGGTCAAGGGCACGTACCTGGGTTGCAGGTTCCATCCCTGGCCCTGGTCTGGGCGTGTTTGGGAGGCAACCAAGAGGTGTACTTTCTCATCAATGTTTCTCTCCCCGCCCCGCCCTTCCCCCGCCCCCTCAAATCCCGGGACAATACCCTCGCTCCCGGGGCGGGTAGAACAACACACTCAGCTGCTCGTGGGAGAGTTTATTCCTCTTTCCCAACCCGGGTTCGCAGCAAAGCACAGGTGTCCCTCCCTGGCTAGCGTGGCGGCAGCGTGCGTGTGCCATTTACAGAAACACGGGTCAGAGTGAAGTGGGCTTCCCCACACGGGACGAGAAGCAGCCGTCACGGGAGAGCCGCCACTCGGGGCATTCACGTCACAGTTTAGACGGAGCGAGCCGTGCTGAGCAGTCACACGGGGACCTGGCCACAGTGCGAGGCGTGAAGCGGTGCAGTGACACGGAGACACTGCTCCCCCGCACACGGCACCGTCTGGGCTCAGCAAAGACAGCCGTCACCCAGGGAGCCCTGCGCCCGGCGGGCCCGCCCTGGAGACGGCCCCACCCAGGGCCATCGGGGGCCCCGTGGGGGCGGGCGCGGGCGCGGGCGCTCACACGTGCTCCTTGTCGAACTCGCACAGGAAGTGCATGGGGAGGTGGCAGGCCACGTCGTTCCAGCCGCCCGAGGCCTCCAGCTCCACGCAGTCCTCCTCGTCGTAGGCGTTGTTGGGCTCGCCGCCGCGCCACTTGTGGAAGGTCTGCATGGGCGAGCGGTCGGCGTACACGAAGGTGCCCTCGCGGTCCAGGTCGCTGATGCCGATGAAGACGCGGGCCAGGCCGGCCTGCGCCACGTAGGCGGCCAGGAGCCCGTTGGTGGCCTCGTCCCTGGGCATGGCCAGCGCCCCCCCGCGCCCCTGGCAGGCCCGCTGGGCGTCCAGGTAGGCCCGCTCCTCCTTCACCAGCAGGTAGAGCTTGCCCTCCGTCTCGCGCACGCCGGCGACAGCTGCGGGGGAGGGCAGGGCTGGAAAGTGAGCACTCGCTTTCTGTCACACACTCGGGCACACTCGGTGGGCACACTCGGTGCGGGCACACTCAGTGGGCATACTCGGGCACACTCAGTGCGGGCACACTCGGTGGGCACACTCGGTGCGGGCACACTCGGTGCGAGCACACTCATGCAGGCACGCGCACAGACGGTGGACGGCTCTCACTGGCGCCACAGAGCCACGTGAGCCGTGGGTGCCCGGGGGTTGGGGGCCGAGGGGGCGGGGGGGCGGGGGACGCGAGGACTCGGAGAAGCACGTACCGTGCTTTATGAACTTCAGCTCCGAGGTCAGCTGGGTGACCTGGTTGTCCACCTCCCCGATGGCCTTCCTCAGCTGGCTGCACTCACAGGGCACGCCTGCGGGGACCGGGCGTTAGGGAGCTGAGCCAAGGCGGGCTCAGAAAAGAAGAAAGGCCTGGTTCAGGGGTGGAGCATTGACCTATGAACCAGGAGGTCAGGGTTCGATTCCTGGTCAGGGCACAGGTTGGGGTTGTGGGCTCCATCCCCAGTGTGGGGCGTGTAGGAGGCAGCCAGTCCATGATTCTCTCTCATCATTTGTGTTCCTATCTCTCTCTCTCTCTCCCTCTCCCTGCCTCTCTCTGAAAATCAATAAAAATGTGTATTTAAAAAAGAAGAAAAGAAGGAAGTAGCCACTCCCCAAAATACAAATGTTCCTCGACCGACCCCGCAGCCGGGCCACGGCCCTGGAGGGGCTAGAGCCCCTGAGAACAACGGTGGTGGCGGAACAGGGTGCAGGGGTGAGCACTGGGGTGGAGAGGGGGCTGGGGGACGCCTGGCCAGGGGTAGACTTGGGAACGGGCGTGAGGGAGGGGCCACGGGGGGAGGGGGGCACGGACATGGGAACGGAGAAAGGACCCCGAAAGTGCAGGCGAGCTCTTCTCAGAAGCTTGGTGGCCAGAGGAAGGGGGGCCCGGGGCACCCCGATGGGCCGTGTGGGGAGAGGACACGAGGTCTGAGCAGACGGTGGGGGATCCGTGGAGGGCAGCCCGCAGTCCCAGGAGGAGGGAGCGAGTCCGGGTGAGGGGGCCGGTTCCCGCTGCCTGCAGCTCCGGGTCCTGAGCTGCTCGGTCAGAATCGCGTTTTTAGGCAAGTTTGCCAGCCGGGGCCCGGCAGTACCTGGCTCTCCACTGGGGCCCGGGGGCCCCATGTCGCCGGAATCCCCCTTTTCACCTGAAAAGGAAACCAAGGCAGAGGTGGGCCGTGCGCCACGATTAACATGTGTCCTCCACGTGTGACCGTCACCAGAGACCGTCCTGCCACGGGGCCCGGCCAGCAGTGACTCTGACCCCCCGGGGCACACGGGGGGATAGAACGTGTCACATGCCCAGCGTACGGGGACACGCATGACCTCCGGGTGGCCCGGACAGTCTGCGATCGTCCTCAGAGCAGCGGGCAAGGGCGTGGGCGCGGGCCTGGCGGGACGTGAGGCAGACGCAGGGAGGTACCTTTAGAGCCGATGGGACCGATCTTCCCGTGGCGGCCCACACTGCCCTTCTGCCCCTTGTCCCCCACGCCCCCTGCAGGAAGCAACGAGATCCGGTCGGTGACGCACAGCTGACGCGATGTCCCTCCCGTTAACATCACACTCACACACACTCATACACACTCATACACACTCATACACACTCACACACACACACACAAACACACACACACAAACACACACACACACTCACACACACTCACACACACACACACAAACACACACACACACACTCATACACTCACACACACACTCACACACTCACACACACTCATACACACTCACACACATACAAACACACACACACTCACACACTCTCATGCACTCACACACGTTCTCATGCACTCACAGACATTATTCATAAACACACACACACTCATACACACACAAACTCATACACACACTCACACATACACTCATACACACACACTCATACACACACACGTTCTCATGCACTCACAGACATTATTCATAAACACTCACACACACACACACACATTCATACACACAAGCACACACACACATACACACACACACTCACACACTCATGCACTCAGACTATTCATAAACACACTCACACACATTCATACACACAAGCACACTCACACTCATTCATACACTCACTCTCGTGCACTCACACTCACACAAGCACACGAACACTCTCATGCACTCATACACATTCACACACTCATACACACTCACATGCTATACATACATTCTATACACATAAATGCATGCACATACATATACACACATGCCTACACACACATGTCTACTATACACATACACACACCAATCCAAACAACATATTCAAGCACACACATTCACAGATGCACACGCACACACCATACACACGCCCACATGCACCCGCCCTCCCCACCGCCCTGCGCGGAGTCTGAGGGCCCGAGAAGGTACCTTTCTCTCCGGTGGGGCCCACTCTCCCAGGCCGTCCGGGCGCGCCTTTGTCGCCCTTCTCTCCAGCGTCCCCTGCAGAAGCCACACGCAGTTACTTATGTATTTCTAAGTATATTGTTATTGATTTCAGACAGGAAGGGAGAGGGAGAGAGCATCATTGATCGGCTGCCTCCTGCACTCCCCCTACTGGGGATTGAACCCACAACCCCGGGCATGTGCCCTGGACCAGAATCAAACCTGGGACCCTCTGGTCTGCAGGCCGACGCTCAATCCACTGAGCCACACCAGCCAGGGCTGGACGTGCTTCTTAAGAACAAAGGCTGGTGCCCGGCTCTGCTCCCGTGCTCAGCGTCAGGGTTTGAAATGTTCACCGTCTGCTTCTCTCAGGGGCAGCAGAGAGCCAAGCCCTGGGGCGATACCCCAGGCAGCATTTCCATAAACCTCTCCGCTCAGAACTCCCATGCACCCGAGAGCGGCAGCCCTCCCCCCGCCCCCCCCCCCCCCCCCCCGCTGCTGTCGGGCACCGATCGGGGCTGGTTCCCTGGAGTTCTCCGGGCGCACAGTTCAGCCACCCGCTCGCTCCCCGCCGTCATCCACGAACTGCTCTCTCCTCCCAAAGGAAGGAAGTGTGTTCGGCATTTACTAGGCGCTTGCCTCCTGCAAACCCACAAACATCTAGGAGCAAAAGCGTCCGTCTCTGCTGCCCCAGGCAGTTCTGGACCCAGCCAGCAGGCGCAGGGCAGCTGTTCAAGGCGGATGGTGAGACACTTGGATGCATGGGGGGCAGGAAGGGCCGTGGGCGTTCCCAGATCTCAGGACACCTCTTCTGCAGCCAACAAAGATGTCTGTGAGCCCACATCCCCTCTGGGAGCCCACGATGCCCCTGCCAGCCCACAGCGCCCCTGCGAGCCCTTGGCACTGACAGGCTGTGAGAGTAGACCCAACGAGACAATGTCCCCATATAGACCTAATGAGACAATGTCCCCATATAGACCCAATGAGACAATGTTCCCACATAGACCTAATCAAACAATGTTGCCCTATAGACCCAATGAGACAATGTTGCCATATAGACCCAATGAGACAATGTCCCCATATAGACCCAATGAGACAATGTCCCCATATAGACCCAATGAGACAACGTTGCCCTATAGACCCAATGAGACAACATTGCCCTATAGACCCAATGAGACAATGTCCCCACATAGACCCAATGAGACAATGTCCCCACATAGACCCAATGAGACAATGTTCCCATATAGACCCAATGAGACAATGTTGCCCTATAGACCCAATGAGACAATGTCCCCACATAGACCCAATGAGACAATGTCGCCATATAGACCCAATGAGACAATGTCCCCACATAGACCCAATGAGACAATGTTGCCCTATAGACCCAATGAGACAATGTTGCCATATAGACCCAATGAGACAATGTTGCCCTATAGACCCAATGAGACAATGTCCCCACATAGACCCAATGAGACAATGTCGCCACATAGACCCAATGAGACAATGTCCCCACATAGACCCAATGAGACAATGTCGCCATATAGACCCAATGAGACAATGTCCCCACATAGACCCAATGAGACAATGTTGCCCTATAGACCCAATGAGACAATGTCCCCACATAGACCCAATGAGACAATGTCCCCACATAGACCCAATGAGACAATGTCGCCATATAGACCCAATGAGACAATGTCCCCACATAGACCCAATGAGACAATGTTGCCCTATAGACCCAATGAGACAATGTTGCCATATAGACCCAATGAGACAATGTCCCCACATAGACCCAATGAGACAACGTTGCCCTATAGACCCAATGAGACAATGTTGCCATATAGACCCAATGAGACAATGTCCCCACATAGACCCAATGAGACAACATTGCCCTATAGACCCAATGAGACAATGTCCCCATATAGACCCAATGAGACAATGTCCCCATATAGACCCAATGAGACAATGTCCCCATATAGACCCAATGAGACAACGTTGCCGTGTAAACCCACCCCGCCGGCCTGCAGGGCTTGCTCTGCCAGGAAGGAGACCGCAGACAAAGCGACAGGAGCAAGAGCGTTGGGTTTCTAAGAGAAGGAAGTAGAGCGCCCGGGCAGCGGTGAGCACTCAGGCTGCGGCGCTGCGGCCGGCCGGGCAAACTGCTAAGGGTCTGCTCCCGGATGTGCTCATCAGCCACGTGGACGGGGGATCGCCTTCTGGGCCACGCACAGTGAGTGCAGAGCCGGGGCCGAGGTCAGCTGCCTTCACGTCCATGCGGACGCCCGAGCGGCACAGAAATGACTTCCCCAGGACAGAATCCCTGGCCGAACAGACAGTGGACATTGTGTATTCCAGCCCTTGCTTTTTCAGATGGGGAAACTGAGGCCCACCGAGGTCAGACCTAAGCCAGGAGCCCCGGGGATGGGGGGGGGGGGGAACCCCCTGGGAAGGGAGCCTTACCTTTGAGGCCAGGGACCAGGATCTGCACAGAACAGGCGTCGTCCGCCGTCTGCTGAGCGTCAGCAAGCAGGACCAGCGACAGGAAGGCCAGGCTGACGAGGGCCAGCTCCCCCCTCATCCTGAGTGCGGGCAGGGCACCGACCCCTGGAGGAAGGCAGGGTAAACAGTGCCGGGAACGCCGGAACCAGGACAGGAGGCCGTGTGCAGGCCACCCCGCGGGGCCAGGCGCGGAGCTGCTGGGAGGCCTGCGAGCTTTTGGTCTCTCTCTCGCTTGTTACCGTGCCGGGAGGTGTTACCCAACCTTCCCTTCTAGTTCTTTTTTTTTAAAAAAAAAAACACAATACGTTTTTATTCTTTTTTTTTTAGAGAGAGGAAGGGAGAGGGAGAGAGAGATAGAAACATCAATGAGAGAGAATCATTGATCGGCTGCCTCCTGCACGCTCCCCACTGGGGATCGAGCCTGCAACCCGGGCCTGTGCCCTGACGGGGAATCGAACCGTGATCTCTTGGTTCACGGGACGACACTCAACCCCTGAGCCACGCGAGCCAGGCTCTCTTCTAGTTCTTTACAGCGGACACTTCACACACGCAGAGGCGTGTTTGTAGTCCATGAAGCCTTGAGGCCACTCCCGGCCTCACAAGCCAGCTCCGGCCTCGCACTGCCGTCCCTGGCCCGTCCCCCCGGGTCCCCTCGCACAGGGCTCGCCTGTTGGGCTTCACCTCACGGCCACGTGTGCGCACAGGAGGCTGCGTGGCTGCGCGCGGTTTGCGTTTCGTAAGCTAGCGGGTCACCGTGTGGGTCCCCGGGGCTGGTCCCTCTGCCCCCCACGCCCCGGGCTGCCCACCGTGTAGCTCGGATAGTCCAAGCTCCTGACGACGGGGGGGGGGGGGGGGAGAGACAGGGAGGGGGAGGGATGGGACACAGCCGTTCAGTGTCACTCGGGAGTGCCTGCCTGTGGACCCTCCCCACCACGTGAGGCTCACGCACCCGGCTGCCACTTATGCATCCGTGGCCACCCCAGGCCTCCCTGGTCCTGGTCAGCCCTAGGTCCTGCCGGCAGAAATGGGGGCGTTCCCGAGATCCCCACCCGCACCCTCACCCTCATCCTCCTGGCTCCCTCCCGCCCGCTGGGAAGAGGAATTTCCTTCTAAAAACGGAGAAGCTGCGGCTCCAGAGGGAGAGATGCCACTGGAATTCCCGGCGGGAGCACAGGGCAGTGACATCGCAGTGACAACAGAGCTTCGTGTGCCTAACATCCCGCTGTCCCACTGAGCACGGCCCACACGGCCCGCACGGTCACTCCCGCACCGCGGAGAACACGCCGGGACCAGCCGGGAGCACAATGGACAGCAGGATGTCAGGCACCTGAAGCTCTATTGTCACTGCCCTCCACCCCGCCCCGCCCCCGCCACCCCCCCCCCCGCCCCCCGCCCCCCCCCCCCGCCCCCGGACCAGGGCCCCAGGGCTGCAGCCAGGACAGGCCGCACCCAATGGCACATTTTTCTTATCTTTTTACCAAAACCACAGGCAAGGAGAGGCCATGATATACACACATCCCTCCTGTTCTCTTCTTAGGGACGGAAACTCTTCAAAATTGTCAATGAATGGAACAGCTGGGAGTCGGGCTCTGCCCTGCCCGTGGCCCACGGAGCCTCCCCACCGCACGGGGAGTCATCACGCACGTGAGGCGGCCACATCACGTGTTCATCCGGAGCCCCGACCCGCCGGCACCTCAGCCAGCCCCACACCGGGCAGCAGGCCGGAAGGGCCCCCGACAGTCTCACCCAGTTTGGGAGACCAGATGGCCCGCTCTGGGCAAGGTGACCTGCTGGCCCCACATCCGGGGCCCCCCGTTACTGAGCCCTGGCCACTGAGCGCAGGGGACTGGGCGTCCACGGCCCCCCCCATCCCCCCCGCAGGGGTCCAGACACCCTGAGCCTGTGCTGGCTGCAGGGACAATCCTCCACGCGGTCCCCTCGCCCCGCACCCAGGCCCTGACATGACCTCCACGAGACCTGGTGAGCACCACGGCCGGGGCCTGGTGCTGTGGACTCGCCGCGCCTTTGCCTGGACCTCGGCACAGCCCATGTCCCTCCACCAGCTCCTTCCCTGCTGCCTGGAACCCGCCTTCCTAGCGCAGCCTCTCCCCACGGCTCACCCTCCGCCCTGCTCCCCATGGTGGCAAGTCCTGGCCAGGGCCTCCCCTACCTGAGGCGCAGGCGAGGCGAAGGGGCGTCCTGACTGCCGGGGACCCACCAGGACACTGCGGGCGGTGCAGCCCCACAGGAGGGGAGCGGGCTGGGGCCGTCCCACCGCCCAGCAAATCAGGCTGGGCCCCCGTGTTATCTGCTAACAGCTTCCTGTTTGAAACATCCCTGACCTGCTGGGGCGGAGCAGAGTGTGGGAACGCGGACGGGGAGCCAGGCTCCGGGGTGGCTGGCAGAGGCCTTGCTAACTCTCCCCCCACACCCAGCGTCTGCTGCTCTTCGCGTTGGAAAAATAAGTACGAGTGCCCAGCATCAAGTCATGAACCGGGTCAGGGCACAGGCCAGGGCTGTGGCTCCATCCCCAGTGGGGGGCGTGCAGGAGGCAGCCGAGCCACGATTCTCTCGTCATGGATGTTTCTCTCTCTCTGAAATAAATACAAACACACCTGAAAATGACAATAAAATAATACACGCATTTTGGAAATCAGGAAAGCGTCGGTGGAGTGGCCACGACCAGCTGGTGTCCCCTCAGATGGGAACCGACGTGGACGTTTCCTTTGGTCGCGTGGGCCTCACAGTGACCCACCCCGCGGTGACCAACGCACTCCACTCCTTGTGCTTCCAGGGAAAGGCAACACATGCCCGGACGCGTTGGGGGCTGGGGCTCCCCTTATACGGGCGAGGCTTCTTTAAGAAAGGAGCGGAGATGATCGCGGAAAGCTGGCTTGGGAGGGGAAGCCGTAACAAACCACAGCTGTCAAGTCTGACAAGTCCCACACCCTCACAGGACCCGGGAGACCGGGCTCTTCAACCGCCGACAGCATCGGCTCGCGGGACAGCTCGGAGGAAAGGAGCCCCCACAGGCCCGCCACCCAGGGAACTGGGTTCGGGAACTGCCGGAGGCGACAGGCAGAGGGCTTCACAGAATCCACCAAACGCTTAAGGAAAATTAACACCAACTCCATTTCCTCTCCCCGCACCTGGGAGAGAGCGCTTCGCTTTCACCCCAGGAGGCTGGTGTTACCCGAAACCGAAGCCATGGAAGACAGTGCAGAACCAGCTCCGGACCAACAACCCACAGGGCAGAGCCAACACCTTACAGAGAGGAAGGGAGAGGGACAGAGAGCTAGAAACATCGACCAGCTGCCTCCTGCACACCCCCCCACCCGGGATGTGCCCACAACCAAGGTACATGCCCCTGACCGGAATCGAACCTGGGACCCTTGAGTCCGCAGGCCGACGCTCTATCCACTGAGCCAAACCGGTTTCGGCCAGAGCCAACACCTTAAAGATCTTTATTGTTGGGAGTATTACATGGCCCTTTCCCTGCTGACCCGTCCAGCCCGCCCCGCCCCCGCCCTCCACCACCTATTGTCTGTGTCCATGGCTGGTCACCTCCCCCCACCCACCCTCTCACTGAGATTCCAGTCTATAGATGCAAAATTCTTTTTTATTTTTCTTAAAAAAAAAAAAAAAAAGAAAAAGGAATAACCGGTTTGGCTCGGTGGATAGAGTGATGACCTGCAGACTGAAGGGTCCCAGGTTCGATTCCCGTCAAGGGCATGTACCTGGGTTGGGGGCTGATCCCCCATGGGGGGTGTGCAGGAGGCAGCTGATGGATGTTTCCCTCTCATCCATGTTTCTAGCTCTCTCTTTCTCTCCCTTCCTCTCTGTAAAAATCAATAAAATATATTTAAAGTTATATATATTTTTCTTGATTTCAGAGAGGAAGGGAGATAGAAACATCAATAATGAGAGAACTGATCAGCTGCCTCCTACTGGGGATGTGCCCTGACTGGGAATCTACCCATGACCACCTGGTTCTTAGGTGGACGCTCACCGAGCCGCGCCGGCCGGGCTGTTTCAAGTGGATTGAATCAGGACTGTTTCAGCTGTGAGCGTTCACTGTGCCTCACCAATGAACAGTCGTCAGAAACAATGGTGCTTCTGGTAGGCCTGTCTTCCTCTCTCCTCCCCTCCTGACCTCTGACCCTCCGGGGCCACTTCCAGAGGAGAATCTGAGCCTCGCGGTCACTATTTACATTCCTCGGGGATAAGGGAGAGATGTGGACAGAGGCCAGCGCTGTGTGGAATCTCACTGGCCGGGCCTGCAGTCCTACCCCTGGGACACTGCCCCTCAGGACAGACCCCGCGGCTCCCCTCCCAGGACCAGGGCTCCCCTCCTCCAGCTCCTGCAAGCGCAGAGCAACAGGGCCCCCCTCCCCAGTGCAGACGAGTCCCAGCCTCAGAGCACCGCTCAGCTGGCCACTCTGGACACAGGACCCAGGTGGCCGGGGCGTCATGCCAGGCACTGACGATGGCGGTGAGAGCTGACCCGAAGCCCCACCGTGCAGCAATGCTCATCCTAGAAGCCCGGCCTCACCAGCCCTTGGCTCTCGGCTTAGAGATCCTCGAAGCCCCCTGGCCAACAGGCCCAGAGCCCTGCTTCCCCTCCAACTACCCCGAAGGCCTGGGCCAGCAGCCGGTCAGGAAACGAAGGGATGAAGCGGCTCACTGGCCTGTTTACACCTTCGATGAAAACCCAATCTCACCCGCACACTTGACCTCCCCAAGACCACGTGAGACCTAGCGTGGAGCTCCACATGGGAACGCGCGGCTCTGGGGGAGGGAAAGGGAGGGGAGGGCTCAGTGAGTCTGGTTCGGTTCTCCGTGATAAGCAGGGCTGGGGGGCTGGCCAGGACCCTGAAATGTGCCCAATGCTACGGAGCTGTACGTGCAAACATGCCCAAGATGGTAACGCTGTATGTTTTTAACCACAAAAATGAGTGGGCACAGCGCGTTCTCATCAGACTGCGCTCGGAAAAAGCCCGTCTCCGGCTCGCAGCTCAGCTCCTGACCCTGCCCGCCTCTCAGGAGCTCCTCAAGCCCGGCCGCCCGACTGCCGTCAGCACTGCTGGGGGCGCGTCCGCACCTCAGGCTGTGCCCCCGGCTGGACCCAGGGAGGGGCTGCTCTGGGGCTACTTCCACGGCCACATCCCTGCATCCAGCCGGGCCGACACCCCGGCCGAGGAAGGAGCTCCACACCTCCCTGAAGTTTGAAAGACGCCTCAACAGAATACTGAGAATACTTTATTTAGTCATTTTTCTTTACAATTGGAACTCTGGGAATTCAAAATTAACGTCCTTGCCTGTGAGCTTCTTATAGACACCAGAGAACGTTTCAACCTACAAGAAAAAAAAAAAGCTCGTCAACAATAACAAAACTTTCTACTTCCTTTATTGTCCCCCATACACACACACACACACACATACACACACACACACACAGCCTCACCGAAAGTCAAACCCTGGAACCGTTTACTCCCTCTTTCCTAATCACCTACAACCCGCCCGTTCAAACTGGCCCACAAAGCCGCCACGGGCAGTGCCGAGTGTCCAACCCCGTCGTGGTGCTGCCCGGCCCGCCGGTGCCCGCACCCCACCCCACCCCACCCAACACCCAGCATCCGCACCCCACCCCACCCCACCCAACACCCAGCATCCGCACCCCACCCCACCCCACACCCAGCAGCGCCACCTTGTGCTCGACGTTGTTCTGCTGCGCCTTGTCCAGATGCACCTTGATGAGCCGGCTGCCGTCCAGCTTCACGCGGATCCGCTTGCCCACGATCTCACTCGGGAAGACCAGGTCCTCCAGGATGGCGTCGTGCACGGCGGTCAGCGTGCGGCTTCAAGGACAGGGCAGAGTGAGGACCCAGGAGGCGGCGGCGCTCCGCTGGGGCCAAGGGCACCTCTGCAAGTCACAGGTCGCCCCAAACCAAAGCAGCACGTTTCCAAGTGCGCTCCCTACAGCGAACATGGCAACCAGGGCCGCGCCAACCGGAGGGCGCCAACCGCCGCCTCCTCATCTGAAGGTCAGCGTGGATGCTCCCCGGTAAACGGGTCACCAAGCCGCGCGAGTGCCCATCTCCAGGGAAGGGGCGAGGCCTTGACACCCACCGTAGGCTCCCGTCCACTCGTACGACTCCTCGGCTATCGCGCTCACGTGATCACGCTTGCCCACCAAAGTGCTTCCGCGGCCTCTCACCACCCTAACCCTCCTTCTCAACCATCGCTCGAGGCAACATCCCACCCCCGAGGCTTCTATCACCAGCTCTAGGACAGCGGCCCCTGAGGTCCCCAACTTCCAACCCGTCACCCCCCCCCCCCGCAAACTGCCATGGACCCTGCTCCCCCTGACGTCATGACACCTTCACAGCCCATGGGCTGCTGACAACAGGTCAATGACTCCCACCCTCCGAGGCAGCGCGGGGGCAGGACAGCCGACACGGTCGTCCTCCAAGCTTACCGAGCACCCTGGGCCCTGGGGTTTGTCTAGGGACCTGTCCCGGGTCAGCAGTGCGGCACCAACCCAGGCCGTCTGGAGGTCCCGCACAGGAGGGAAGGCTTTCCAGCGGCCCCCAAGGCACCGCCAGGGCCTTACTGTGACATGGCCGCAGACGGCACCCCAAGGCCTCCGTCGCCTTTAGAGACAGACACGACGGTCGGCTGCACTGACCACCGCTGCCCCTTACAAGCACCTGCTTACAGGGCTGGGGACGCGCTCCCCGTGGAACTCCGTTCACTGCCCCTTCAGACGAGGGAGATGGAAGCAAACCCTGGCCGGTAGCTCCATCGGCCCATCCACCACGGCTGCAGGGGTCCCATCACGGTCAGGGCACATGCAAACCAACCACTGAATGCACGAACACCCAGAAAAAATCACTATTTCTCTCTCTAAAAGCAACAAACAAACATTTCCCAGACTCCAACGCTGGCTAATTTCTCTTCAAAGGGTGGCCAGTGCAATGCAACTTTGATGACCACCAACCAGAGCCTGAGCTGCCGTCAGCGGAGCAATAGTTGACTTTTCTAGATTAAAAGCCAAACACGTAAACCTCGGCCCTGAATCTGAGAGAGAGAAAGACGACCCCTGAACGCAGAGCGCACGTCTGAAGGCAGGAGGCCTGCTGGGCAGCGGGGGCCGCGGTGCCCGGGAACTGGATCTGTCAGGAGAGAGGCCGTGGACGCAGGTCTGGGAAGAGGAGAGGGAAGGCGCAGGTCTGGAGCCAGGTCCTCAGCTGGGCTCGAAGCAAAGGGTCTGTTCTGTACTCAGAGCCGAGATTACAAGCCGCTTAGGTGCCACGATTAACCAACTAAATGCTCTCGATTATCTCCTACATTTGATCTCTTGCAAACTAGCTAGGATACAGAAAATACTCCTGAACTGTTTTATTTTTCCTCTGAGAGTGTGTTTCTGAAAGCTGGGCCAGGGAACTGAGGAAGGTTCAGGAGAAGCAACGGGGAGCCCCGCTGGGCTGCTTTGGCTCAGAGAAGTCAGAGAAGGGGCCTTGGAGACGGGGTCCGGGTGAGCCGCCCACCACCCCCCTGGTTCCAAGTCTCAGGAGGACCCTCAGGAACGCACACCTGAGAGGGGAGGCTGGAGGGTCCCGGAGGGAGAGCATGCCATTCCTGAATTCTTACACCAAAGCTGCCCACGGACAAGCTCAAAGGACTGAACCCTGTAATTCAAGCCCCTCGAACGCACACCTGCCTTCCCCGCCGCCCCCACCCAATGCGGGGCAGTGAGCACATCAGCCCTCACCTGGAGTCCCTTCTGGTCCTTCCGACACAAGGCTGGCTTCACCCCCCCCCCCCCCCCCCCCCCGCACTGTGACAGCTGTGATGGGCCAGCGCTCCAGGCCGTCCGGGCCAGTCTCCCCACCTTTACTTTTCTATTTACTTTTTATTAAAAAACCTTTTCTCCCCATCCTGTGAGCAGGGATAACATGATAAAAACCACACACTTAACTAAGGCCCATCTGGCAGAGCAGGACACAGTATGTCTTCCTTAAACCCGTCAGGGGGGGGCAGGGCTGCGGGCCAACCCTCCAAGCCGACACCCTGAGGCCCGCAGAGAACCCAGCCAGTCAAGCTCTGAGCATCCTCACCAGCGTCTACAAGCGCAATAGGTTCCACCTGTGCCGTCAGCAACAGAAAAGGCTGATGTGCCTTCCCTCAAGGCCCAGCCGACACAGCTGGCCACCCGTCTGCTGCGCCCTGAACTAAGGGTCCTCCGCTGTCCCCTCCTTTGCCCAAGAGCCAAGGACACCATCTCCATCTTGTGTGACCGCTGCGAGCATGGTCCCAACCACGCAGCACCTGTCACTCCTCCAAACGGTAAACACTTCACTCCCGTTACCGAGGAAACCAGTCACTCAATCACAAGCCCACGTGACCAGCTTCCCTAAACCACCACCACGTGACCTCAGACACCTGCGCAGCTCTTCCTGCAACAGCCCCGCGAGGCAGCGGGTACCACGCCGGAGGCCGACGAGAGACTCACCTCCTGGGCCGCTTCTGCTTGTTCTTTGTCCGGCTTTTTCGAGTTGGCTTCGGCAGAATCCTCCTCTGCAAGGCAAACATGGTCATGCAGCACCAACAACAGGGCCTTAAGCTGTCAGAGGAAACTGTCAACTGCTTTAAAGACAAACATCACAGAACCCAAACTCTGAGAAAGCCCAGCCACCCAGACCAAGCAAGTCCCTGGGAAACCCTCCTGACGATCTCCCTTCTCCTCCAGATGGCCCCCAGCATCCCCGCCCCCCACCTCACCTCACCTGCGCAGCAAGCTTCAGGTGATTCTCAGGCAGAAAAATCCTGGCTCAGGTGCCTTAGTTTGATCACTCTTTAAGCAGCTATGTCTACGCCATTTGCTCATTAATAGCAAAAGTGTACTTTACCCTTTTAACGCGCCACAAGCACACCTTCCCCAGCTCTCCACCATCTAAGCTCGTTCCTCTATAGCCACAACAGGGTTACGTTAATCACTCCAAGTGCCCACATGCGTGCTCTTAACGGAGCTCAGTAAGAACAGCTCCCACAGGACACGGTACCTGAGCGATGAAGACCACATGCTTCCCGCTGAACTTTTTCTCCAGCTCGCGCACCAGCCGGACCTGGATTTTCTGGAAAGACTTGAGCTGAGGAACCGGGACGAAGATGATAATAGCTTTCCGACCGCCACCAACTTCAATTTCCTAAAAAAGACAAATCCGGAAACAGCCTAAGTGCCCATGAGCAGATGAGTGGATTAAAAAACTGGTACATCTACACCATGGAATACTACGCTGCTGAAAAAAGGAACTCTTACCATTCGCAACAGCATGGATGGACAGAGAGCACTATGCTAAGTGAAGTAAGCCAGTCAGAGAAAGATAAATATCACGTGATCTCACTCATTTGTGGAATATAATGAACAACATGAACAAAATAGATCCAGAGACTTAGAAGCATCCAACAGACCGTCCAACCTCAGAGGGAAGGCAGGGAAGTGGGGGTGGGGGGGGGGGGGCGGTAAGAGATCAACCGACTTGTGTGTGCATATGAGCATGACCAATGGACACAGACACTAGGCACGTGCTGGGGGGTGGCAGAGAGGTCAATGGGGGAAAGAGGAGACATATGCAATATTTTAAACAACAAAGAATTTAAATTAAAAAACAAAAAGGCAGACACTTAAATAGAAAAAAAAGACAGACACTTTAGAAAAAGACAAATCAAACAGACCCGAAGACAAGGAAGCATGGATCAGACTGTGGGACCTCAGAGGGAAGGTGGGGGAGGGTGGGGGTAAGGGGGAGAGATCAACCAAAGGACTTGTGTGCATGCATATGAGTCTAACCAGTGGTCACGGACAACAGGGGGGTGGGGGCATGCGTGGGAAGGGGTTTGAGATGGGAAGGGGGGGGGGATGAGGACAAATATGTAATACCTTAATCAATAAATAAATTTAAAAGAAAAGGACAAATCCACAACAGTGTAAGTCGAGAGCCTCCACGGTGTGCGCTCAGGTGCAGCGTGCACACTGTCAGACCGGGCCCTGACGTGGCCACCCAGCCCTCCTGTCACTTTCTGCCTCGCACGTGACGGGGCCGCGGCTGTGAGCGCACGCACAGGTGACAACAGTCCACCGCGGGCGATGACGTTTAAGTTGCTTCCAACAAAAACGGGCTGGCTCCGCTCTGCAAACTCAACACTAAGCAAGCACCGCAGCTTCCGAGTGCAAGACACGCGTTCCGAAACCTTCCGGTCGCCTGCACGCGGAGCACGCGCGCCGAGAGCAAAGGGGTGAACCAGGAGCGCCGCGAAACGCCAGCCCACTCCGCCCTGAGGGTGCAGCCCTCCTGGGTCCCCCGGGCAGCTCGGGACGCGCCCGCCCTCGGACCGACACCGGCAAAGCGTTCGCCGCGTGCCCTTACCTTGGCCGCGGTGATGTTCAGCTCCCGCAGCTGGGCCTTGAGGTCAGAGTTCATCTCCAGTTCTAGCAGAGCCTGGAGAAGGGGCGGAGGCGACCTCAGCGACCCGCGCGCGGCCGCCGCCGGGGCCTCCGTGCCCACCGCCCGCCGGGGACTCCGTGCCCGCCGCCCGCCGGGACACGCGCCAGGGGCCACGTCTCACCTGGGAGATGCCGGACTCGAATTCGTCTGGCTTCTCGCCATTGGGCTTCACAATCTTGGCACTAGAACTGAACATGGCTCCTCCTGGAAACGGAGAGCGCCCGAGGCTGAGCGGGTCCCCGCGCCCCCGCCCGCCCCGCGCGCGCCATCGGGGGGCCCACGCCGCGTTATCCGCCGCATCCCCACCCGGCGAGCAGGGCCCGCCGCTCCAGCGCTGACCCCAAAGCGTGTCGCCCTCAACATTGGCCGAAAAGTTCGCGCGGACGAGAGGCCCCACACTTACTTGGGTGAGCGCCGGCTTGAGAAGAGGCCTGAATCTCGCGAGAGCTCGTCAGATCTCGGCGGCGGAAAGGAAGAGGCGGAGCTAAAGGAACCGGAAGAACCACTGAGACAGGGCAGGAGCCTAGAGGATCCCGGAAAAGGACTCCGGGGGTCCAGTGCTCCAGTAACACTTTTCCGCCCCGGGAGCCTCAGTTTCGTTATGGTTCCGGAGAGCTTCTCTGCGGGATCTTGGAGGTTCGAAGCCGGGGTCTGGGCGGGAGACCTGGCCCGAGGGAAGTACCCGAAGATAGAACGTTGTTAAATCGTCCTGATAAGCCAAGGTTGAGGGTTCCATCCCCGGTCAGGGCTCATACAATAATCAACCAATGGCCGAAGCCAGTTTGGCTCAGTGGATGGAGCGTCGGCCTGCGGACTGAAGGTCCCAGGTTCGATTCCGGTCAAGGGCATGCATGTACCTTGGTTGCGGGCACAACCCCAGTAGGGGGTGTGCAGGAGGCAGCTGATCGATGTTTCTCTCTCATTGATGTTTCTAACTCTCTATCCCTCTCCCTTCCACTCTGTAAAAAATCAATAAAATATATTTTAAAAAAAATCAACTAATGAATGCATAAATAAGTAGAGCAACAAATCGATGTTTCCTTCTCTCAAAATCAATCAATCAGTCAAAAAAATCCTGAGCTGGGAATGTGTAATGTCAGCATCTGTGAGGCAGAAAGCCTGGGGCGCAGGGTGAGGGGGAGACGGGAAGAGAGCCCAGACTTCAAAGTCACTCTTTTCCCCAGTTCCTAATATGCATAATAAAGTGACCGGCAGAGTTAATGAGGAGTCCTTGCATGTACAATGAATTTATGGACCTGTCTGTTCAACCAGGAATTAATGGGTTGAAGGTCTCTTCTCTGCCCTCCACTGAAAGCTGTCAGGATTTTACAACCCTCATCTGCCTGCCCATGTAAGAAGCATGTGAGTGAAACCAAGGTGCAAGCCTGCAATGGATGGGAAAAACACACGCACTGGAGCAAGGTCACTGGCTTCTGGAAGTTTCCAGGTCACCCTTCCTATATAACAGTCCATGATCTTGAGGCATCAGTAACCTATCAGGTGGACAGAAGGTAATCGCTCAGATATTGACATTTAAAATATGTAAATAGTAACACTTGATTTTTATCATAAACTGATCATTTGCTCATCTTCAATATATTTCATTAAAAGAAACAGCATTCTTCCATTAATATTCACGAAATAGGTACAGATGAAAAGGATTAGTGTGGCAGTGAGGGCACGCTTCTGTATCAGACCACGTGCGAGGCACACAGTCCCTATTCTCTGCCGTCAGGCATAGCATCATTACCTCCAGTTTTCAAAGGAGATAAGAGACCTTGAGCAACTCACCAAACTTACACAGCTAGTACGTTGTGGCTGGGACCTGAAGTGGGTATATGTGGCGCTCGGGGACAGGAGGACAGGTGAAGCATCCTCAGGCATCACACTGTGCTAGCATTGTCCTTGTTAGCAGGTCACTAGGTGCACCACTGCTGACCACCTGTAGGGTCATCACTTAAATAGGTAACAAAAGAACACTGCCCCTGGAAGATTGCCGTTAAAATGCCCTCAGCTCAGTAATTTCCCCATGTCCCTTGGGCTACCAGGGGGCATTTCCTACTGCTATTCAGGCTGAGGGGCAGACTGGTCAGACCACCCGGATGACTAGCAGAAACCTGGGAGTGCATATGGAAGGATGGGGCGGGGCCCTCCAGTGCATTTGACACCCAGAGTGGTTATTGTAACACCCTTCTCCCGCCAACGAGTTTTCTTAGCTATACCCCTACCATGATCCGTTGTAATTCATTATTTTAGAACCAATACTTAGCAGTTAAAAAGCATAAATGTCCATTTCAAAGACATTATTCAAATTTAATGAAACATGTAACGTGCAAACTAAACCTGCACTTTATTTTTATTCTTTAAATATATATCTTTATTGATTTCAGAGAGGAAGGGAGAGGGGGAGAAAGATAGAAACATCAATGATGAGAGAGAATCATTGATTGGCTGCCTCCTGCACGTCCCCCATTGGGGATTGAGCCTGCAACCCGGGCATGTGCCCTTGACCGGAATCGAACCTGGGACCCTTCAGTCCACAGGCTGACGCTCTATCCACTGAGCCAAACCAGCTGGGGCTAAAATCTGCACTTTAATGAACTTATTTCACGGGTAGTTCTCACTGCCCGGTTCCACTGTTTTAGGTTTTAAACACAAGTGGTCTCTGTGATAAAGGAGCACAGCCAGCCAATGCACTTGGAGAAGCGAGTCCTAAGTAGGTCTGACCCCTCGATCACGCTGGGGGGCGGGGGGCAGCTGGCAGGCAGCACCTCTGCTGGGCCCCTCCGGTACCATCTCTTCATTTACAGCCCAACCGGCTTCCCAGCCCAGGAGGGCGCCAGGCCCCGCCCACAACTCACAGACCCCGCCCACACAAGGCCCCGCCCACACGGCGCGAACCAATCGCACCCCTCCCTACGCCCCGCCCTTCGCGTGGCCCCGCCCACACCGCCCTGGATCCAGGCCCCGCCCCGCCCCGCCCGGGACCTGCCCTCCGGCCTCACTTTCTCACTGACATCCCGGAAATGCACGAACCCGCGGAGCGCTCGGCTCTAGGCCCCGCCCACCGGTTTGCGCGTCATCTCCCCGCGCCGCCGCCGGAGTTTGGGCGGCGCGATGGCGGCGCGGAGCCGAGGGCCGGGGTGCCGGCCCGGGCCGGGGAGGGAGCGATGACCCGGCTCCTGGGCGTGGTGCACAGAGTCGCTCTGGCCGCCGTGCGCTGCCGCAGCGGCGGGCTCGGCATGTTCTACGCCGTGAGGAGGGGCCGCAAGGCCGGCGTCTTCCTGACCTGGTGAGCGCGCCGGCCCCGGAAGTGATGACCGGGCTCGGGTTCGGAGACCCCGGGACTGCGGTGCCTGGAGGCGGGGAAGCACGAGCGGTGGCCCCGCAGACCGAGGCCGCCCAGCCTGCGCTCTGCCCGCCCCGGACAGCACCGCCGAAGGGGACGGGGGTGCCGGGAGCGGGGCGGGTGACGCAGCCTCTGTTCCAGGAACGAATGCCGAGCGCAGGTGGACCGGTTCCCTGCTGCCCGGTTCAAGAAGTTTGCCACCGAAGAGGAAGCCTGGGCCTTCGTCAGGAGCTCGGGGAGCCCTGGTTCGAAAGGTAGTCACCACGCCATCACTGTCACCTTAACCTGTGCACAGCTTCCCTCCCAGGTGCCCTGTAACCTGTGCACAGCCTCTCCCCTCCCAGGTGCCCCTGTAACCTGTGCACAGCCTTCCTCCCAGGTGCCCTCTAACCTGTGCACAGCCTCCCTCCCAGGTGCCCTCTAACCTGGGCACAGCCTCCCTCCCAGGTGCCCCTGTAACCTGTGCACAGCCTTCCTCCCAGGTGCCCTCTAACCTGTGCACAGCCTCCCCTCCCGGGTGCCCTGTAACCTGTGCACAGCCTCTCCCCTCCCAGGTGCCCTCTAACCTGTGCACAGCCTCTCCCCTCCCAGGTGCCCTCTAACCTGTGCACAGCCTCCCTCCCAGGTGCCCTCTAACCTGTGCACAGCCTCCCTCCCAGGTGCCCTGTAACCTGTGCACAGCCTCCCCTCCCGGGTGCCCTGTAACCTGTGCACAGCCTCCCCTCCCAGGTGCCCTGTAACCTGTGCACAGCCTCCCCTCCCAGGTGCCCTGTAACCTGTGCACAGCCTCTCCCAGGTGCCCTCTAACCTGGGCACAACCTTCCTCCCAGGTGCCCTGTAACCTGTGCACAGCCTCCCTCCCAGGTGCCCTCTAACCTGTGCACAGCCTTCCTCCCAGGTGCCCTCTAACCTGTGCACAGCCTCCCTCCCAGGTGCCCTCTAACCTGTGCACAGCCTCCCTCCCAGGTGCCCTCTAACCTGTGCACAGCCTCCCTCCCAGGTGCCCTCTAACCTGTGCACAGCCTCCCCTCCCAGGTGCCCTCTAACCTGTGCACAGCCTCCCTCCCAGGTGCCCTCTAACCTGTGCACAGCCTCCCTCCCAGGTGCCCTCTAACCTGTGCACAGCCTTCCTCCCAGGTGCCCTCTAACCTGTGCACAGCCTCCCCTCCCAGGTGCCCTCTAACCTGTGCACAGCCTCCCTCCCAGGTGCCCTGTAACCTGTGCACAGCCTTCCTCCCAGGTGCCCTCTAACCTGTGCACAGCCTCCCTCCCAGGTGCCCTCTAACCTGTGCACAGCCTCCCTCCCAGGTGCCCTCTAACCTGTGCACAGCCTCCCTCCCAGGTGCCCTCTAACCTGTGCACAGCCTCCCCTCCCAGGTGCCCTCTAACCTGTGCACAGCCTTCCCCTCCCAGGTGCCCTCTAACCTGGGCACAGCCTCTCCCCTCCCAGGTGCCCTCTAACCTGGGCACAGCCTCCCCTCCCAGGTGCCCTCTAACCTGGGCACAGCCTCCCCTCCCAGGTGCCCTGTAACCTGTGCACAGCCTCCCCTCCCAGGTGCCCTGTAACCTGTGCACAGCCTCCCCTCCCAGGTGCCCTCTAACCTGTGCACAGCCTCCCCTTCCAGGTGCCCTCTAACCTGAGCACAGCCTCCCCTTCCAGGTGCCCTCTAACCTGTGCACAGCCTCCCCTTCCAGGTGCCCTGTAACCTGTGCACAGCCTCCCCTCCCAGGTGCCCTGTAACCTGTGCACAGCCTCCCTCCCAGGTGCCCTCTAACCTGGGCACAGCCTCCCCTCCCAGGTGCCCTCTAACCTGTGCACAGCCTTCCTCCCAGGTGCCCTCTAACCTGTGCACAGCCTCTCCCCTCCCAGGTGCCCTGTAACCTGTGCACAGCCTCCCCTCCCGGGTGCCCTCTAACCTGTGCACAGCCTCCCCTTCCGGGTGCCCTGTAACCTGTGCACAGCCTCTCCCAGGTGCCCTCTAACCTGTGCACAGCCTTCCCCTCCCAGGTGCCCTCTAACCTGTGCACAGCCTCCCTCCCAGGTGCCCTGTAACCTGTGCACAGCCTCCCCTCCCAGGTGCCCTCTAACCTGTGCACAGCCTCCCCTCCCAGGTGCCCTCTAACCTGGGCACAGCCTCCCCTCCCAGGTGCCCTCTAACCTGTGCACAGCCTCCCTCCCAGGTGCCCTCTAACCTGTGCACAGCCTCCCTCCCAGGTGCCCTCTAACCTGTGCACAGCCTCCCCTCCCAGGTGTCACATGTCCAGTTCTCTAGTTTCCATATAAAATTTTGGACTTTGTTTTTCCTGGGGAAAGAGCCCCTGAGATTTTCAAACTCTTGGTGATCCCCACGGGTCCATAACCCTTTATGTCTCTGCTGACTCCATCGAAACCAGGTTTATTTTAACAGACGCTTTGCTCTCCTCTTCACATGGTCCTCGTCCAGCTTGTGGGAATTTAGGACAATTTCACAGGACGTCAGAGTCATTGTCTTTACAGGGCCACATACAGAGGGTGCTTAGGTCTCACTCAGTGTCGGTGACA
Organism: Eptesicus fuscus; assembly: GCF_027574615.1. Classification (NCBI taxonomy): domain Eukaryota; kingdom Metazoa; phylum Chordata; class Mammalia; order Chiroptera; family Vespertilionidae; genus Eptesicus; species Eptesicus fuscus. Next base: position 841,489 of record NC_072488.1, on the reverse strand, counting down.
TCGAAGGACTCGCTGAACTTCTGGATTCTTAATTGTTGTGTCGGGTCCGTTGTTTCTGGCTTCTGAGCCGACTCCGTCTTTCAGGGCAGGAAGATAAGCTCGTGCACGAATCACAAGCGAAAGCCAGCAAGCGATGCCGGGAGCCCCCGGCTGAAGGGGAGGAGAACGGGGAGCCGCGGGCAAAGCATGTGAAGCAGGACGGGGAGGCAGCCCCTGTGGTGGACAAGGACACGTTCTCTTACATGGGTTTGTCTTTTTATATATAATTTGTAATATGTTTTTATTGATGTCAGAGAAGAAGGAAGCAGGAGAGAGAGAGAGAAACATCAATGATGAGAATCATTGATCAGCTGCCTCCTGCACACCCCACACTGGGGATCAAGCCTGCAACCAAGGTACATGCCCTTGACCGGAATCGAACCAGGGACCCTTCAGTCCGCAGGCCGACGCTCTATCCACTGAGCAAAACCGGTCAGGGCAGATTTTGTATTTTTAATCTGTAATGAAACTGTATGTATAAAAACTCTCCCCCCCTTTTTAATGGGGGAAGTTGCAGCTGATGTTTAACATCCTCATTCTCATCTGAAAGGGCATTTTAGGGGAAAACCTCTAACTCGCCACAGTAAACCTTTAGGTGAATTCAGTTTCTCGTGAGGACGACACTCACTGAGCTTCCATCTCGCAGGCGAATACGTCGTCGTCTACACGGACGGCTGCTGCTCCAGCAACGGGCGCCGGCGGGCGCGCGCGGGCATCGGCGTGTACTGGGGGCCCGGCCACCCTCTGTGAGTAAACCACGGCGCGGGCCGGGCTGCAGGCTTTCCCAGGTCAAGTTCTGAAACTGACGTGTGGTCGGCTTGATTTCTAAAAGCTGCTTTTGTGCGATGCTTTCGTATGTCAAATAAAACATACGTTAGCTTATAATTTTATTTTCTCTGTATCGTTTTGAATCCAGAAATGTGGGCATTAGACTTCCTGGGCGACAAACCAACCAAAGGGCAGAAATTCACGTAAGTTATCAGATACGTTCTCCGCTAACCACGGAAGGGCATCGTCCCTTAGCACCGACTGAACACACTGGTGACCTTTGTGCTGTCTGTGTACAAGCCACTCAAAGTCCAGAAGAAACTCAGTGTGGGTTAGTAACGATGATAAAGGACAGGGCTTTTCTGGAAAAATTATGAAACCTTTCAAATAGGTGTTTACCCGTGAGCGGAATTGTAAGCATCACAGTCCGCGAGGGAGAGGGGGCGTGGCACCTGAAGTCCCTGTGCGTCTGTGACGCGGGCGCGGGGCAGGCTCTGCAGTGACGACCGGCTTCTCTCCAGGCAGCCTGCAAAGCCATCGCGCAGGCCAAGGCTCAGAACATCACGAAGCTGGTTCTGTACACAGACAGCATGTTCACCATCAACGGTGAGCTCTCACGTCTTCCTTCTGGGCTTTTCTAGCACATTTGCCAGAAATAGGTACTTCCTTCACCTGTGGGGTCACTGTATCGGGGACCCTCACGTCAGCGGGGCTGCATTTGGTTTGTCAGGTGTGAAGGAAAGGGTGCGGGTCTGGGGCCCCAGGTCTGCCGCTCCAGGGTTTGCCTCATCGGGTTTTCTTTGCCGGGACTAGAGCCAGGGCAGGACGTAGGTAAAGCCCTGCTCGGGGCGCTGCGCGTGTCCGCTGCTTGCGTGACTGAGGACGGCGGGCTGGTGACTTCCTGGGAAGCGTGTGTAGGAGCACGGAGCAGTGCCGAAGGTTGGGGCGCTCCCTGGAGGAGGTGACGCCCCAGGCTGAGAGCTGTAGGCCGAGTGCGGTTAGATCAAGGGAGGAGGAGGGAGGGCTTCAGGCCGGCCGGAGGCCCGTGCGGCCGGAGGAGAGGAGGTCCAGGATGCTGCTCAGAACACACGTGGGCGAGGAAGAGGCCGTCCGTCCGCGGCGCCTAGTCTGGAGGGCGTGTCTTCCAGGCATCACCAGCTGGGTCCAGAGCTGGAAGGAGAACGGATGGAGGACCAGCGCCGGGAAGGCGGTGACCAACAAGGAGGACTTCATGGAGCTGGACAGACTCGTCCAGGGCGTGGACGTGCAGTGGGTGAGTGTCCCCTGTCCGGGGCGTGGACGTGCAGTGGGTGAGTGTCCCCTGTCCGGGGCGTGGACGTGCAGTGGGTGAGTGTCTATAAGAGACGGGTTTTGTTAAAATTACTTTTTCAAACAACCGGAGCAAGTTAGACGCACCTGTTTCCCTGCTCTGCCCTGCGGGCCAACCAGGACACTGAGGGACTGGGCGCTGTGGGAAGCTCGCTATAGCGCGTGAAGGGTGTTCACACACGCGGGGCAGCCTTCCCACAGGTTCAGCGCATAGTGAGTGTCGGGGCACCCGCCCTGGTGCACACACGTGCTTTGCCCGGAAAGCTTACACCTGTCGTATGTGGGAAAGAGCAACACGCAGTCAGATCCAGGCTGTGGAGAGTCGGGATGGAGTGTGTCCGTGTGGCCCCGCAGGGGAGGGCGGGCGGGCGCCGCCTCAGCTCCCGGAGGCTGAGCGGTACCGTGAGGCTGCAGAAGGAAAAGGGAAATCCTGTCCCACAGATGCACGTTCCTGGTCACGCGGGATTTGTAGGCAACGAGGCGGCCGACAGGCTAGCGCGAGAAGGAGCGAGGCAGGCGGAGGGCTGAGCGCCGTCCTCCGGGACATCTGCCACTTCCCCGTGAGCAGCGACTCCGCACGAGGTGGAGAGACCCTCCCACGCCCCTCAGGAGGCAGGGGTGTCCTGTGACTCCGTGGTGAACTGGACAGTCCTGGGTTCGAGATGGAAAACTCACTGGAGACCCAGCGTTAAGCTTTATTGGGCGTGCTGCGCTCCCATGGACTTCCTAAGGACGTGCTAGTAAACGTTGGCTGAGCAGTGCAGACGAGTCTTCTGGAAGTTTCTTGGCGGGTGGCCTCAGGATGTCGGCTGGCCGGGGCCTGCGTGCAGAACAGAGAACGGCAGTGAGTGTCGCGTCGCGCACGGGGCTGGGCTGCCTGACGTCACTCCTGAAGGGGGGGGGGAGGACTCGCTCAGCAAGCCCCGCCCTCTCCCGCGGAGAACCCCACCTGGTTCCGCTGTCCCAGTTGCTCTGGTCGGTGCTGGTTGTTCACTCGGCGAGGATGGGCTGGCTGCCTGCTCTGGCCCAGGCTCTGTCTAGATCCTGGGTACACGACAGTGAGCACATGGGGGAGAGAAACCCCACCTTCAGAGCTCAAGTTCTTATGGGGAGACAGACAAAAGTCACAGGGAGGCCCCATGGAGGCCAGTGCTAGGTGGGAATATAACGGGGATAAAGAGGAATAAAAAGTGCCAGCCGTGCGTGTGTGTGTGTGTGTGTGTGTGTGCATGTGTGTGTGTGTGTGGTGGTGTGTGTGTGTGTGTGTGTGTGTGTGTGTGGTGTGTGTGTGTGTGTGTGTGTGTGTGTGTGTGTGTGTGTGTGTGTGTGTGTGTGTGTGAAGGAGAGGGAGGCCCCATGGAGGCCAGTGTTAGGTGGGAATATAACGGGGATAAAGAGGAATAAAAAGTGCCAGCCGTGTGTGTGTGTCTGTGTGTGTGTGTGTGTGTGTGGTGTGTGTGTGGTGTGTGTGTGTGTGTGTGCATGTGAGTATGTGTGTGTGTGTGAAGGAGAGGGAGGGAGCTGGGAGGGGACAGGAAGAGAACTGCACTTGCAGGTGTGGCCAGGAAGGCTGGATGTTAAGTGCATTTGGGCTGACACGGGAGGAGGGGAGGGACCCAGCACCCCTGCAGGAAGTGCCCAGCAGAGGGCATGGCCTGAGGCAGGGTCCTGGGCTGGGGTGGAGTGCAGGAGCTGGGTGGGGGCGGGGTAGGCACTGGGAGCCACAGGCCGTGATGGGAGCTGGGCTTCTGCACCGAGAACGGCCTGCAGGGGGCAGGATGGAGGCAAGGAAACCCGCCGGAGACCCCTGTGATGTCCAGGGGACAGGTCGGCTCCGGGCCAGGACCCAGGACCCAGCGTGGGCTGGTGGGCGGGGTCAGTCTGCATGAAGGCCAAGGACACACACACACACGTGCCATAAAAATAAGTGCAACACCCTAGTCGGTCCCCTTCCAAGGAGGGCAGGGAGGGAGTTATTATTCTGGCATTGATCCTGCCTCTCCTGCGTGAACTCCATCCCTCAGACAGGAGGGTGGGAGGCAACTTCAAAAACCACTCCAGCCGCCCTGGCCGGCTGCTCCGTGGTTAGAGCGTCGGCCCTCGAACTAAAGGGTCGCGGGTTCGATCCTCTGGCCTCTGGATCTGGCTGCTACCTGCAGAGAGCGTGAGGGCAGAGGGAAGTGCTGGGCGGCACCACGAGCACCCAAACCACCAGCTCCGACTGCAGGCCACACTGGGACGTCGGCCGGACTTCCCCGCGCGGCCTGTACGGAGAGCAGGCGGGGGCTGTAAGGCAGACGCTGGAGAGACCCCGTTTAGGAAAGGAAGACGGGTCAGATGCCGCACAGACGCACGAGCAGTCATTTCTGTGGAGCCGGGGTGCGCTCGCAGGGAGGGAGGGAGGGACGCCTGGGGAGCCCGGGGGCGGGGGCGGGGGCGGGGGCGGGGTGTCTGCCGAAGTTCCGATCCTGAGCGGGTGAGGGTACAGGGGTATCCACCGTATGAGTCGGTCAGTGAGGTGTTTGTGTCCTTTTCTGTGTTCCTGTGGTCAAAGGCTAATTAAAAAGATAAAAATAAATGATTATGTCAAACGTTTTTTAAAACTTGCACAGTGCTGTTATCGAGAAGCGCCGAAGACAATTTAGGGACCTGCACGTCTTGGTCGTGAAGAGCTGTAACTGCCCCCCCTGGCCCATGTGGCTCGATGGTCAGTTCCCAGCCAGGGCACACACCCAGGTTATGGGTTCCCTCCCTGGGCGGGGTGTGTATGGGAGGCAACCAAGTGATGTTTCTCTCCCCCTCACCCTTCCTCGCTCTGAAATCAATAAAAACACATTAAAAGTTGTTTTTAAGTTGTAACTATTCCTACGTGACGGTGAGCTGCCAGGGCGACATACGTGGTCTGCCCGGTGCCCGGCCAGGTCCGACCCCGCCCTCTTCGCAGCCGCTGGCCGGGATGAAAAGCGCCTGAACGTGCCCTCCTCTGGCCTCCCGGCAGGTGCTCGCCTGGGGGGCTGGTCATGTCGGTACAAGTTTGCTTTCCATCCGACGGATTTGCTTTCTGGAAAGCGATCTTTCTAGCTCAGGTTTCAGCGTCTTGCTCACACATCCTTGTGGGGTTTCGTTCCAGAGAAGATGGAGTCCTCACGCCCTCACGCGTGTTTCCGTTGCTGGGGTCCGTGTCCCCGCTTCCCGCCCAGCACAGGTGTTAACCGCAGAGGAGCCTGGGAACTCCTGAGCAGCCAGAACCAGTTTATGCCTCTGGAAATCTTGAGCAAACCCCCCCCCCCCCCCCCGAGATCTCTCTGTCCCTTTACCTTGGCTGAGCCCACAACCCTGGGCATGTGCCCTGACCGGGAGCAAACCGGGGACCTTTGGTTGCACAGGACGGTGCTCACCACTGACCGGCCCCGGCAGGGCGTCATTTCTTCATTCGAAATGCCGCAGCTTTTCATAGAATGACACGGATTTTTCAAACGGACACAAAAGGAATGGTTTCAGGGACGCTCAGACGTCTCTGCACAGCGTCACCGGCCAGTCTCCTGCTGTCTCCGTGCTTAGGGAGCTGGCCAGCTGGGCAGGGCGGGGGGGCCGGGACTGTGCGGGGTGGTCGCCCGCGGCCCTCACTGCTCACCCTGCGTCATGACAGCAAACCCCGGTCCGAGCACCTGCCTGGGTGTGGGGCTCCATCCCCCGCAGGGGCTGTGCAGGAGGCCACCAGCGTTGGTTCTTTCTCCAGATGTTTCTCTCTCTCTCCCTCTCCCTTCCTCCCAGGGGACACTGCAGGGTGTGAGCACGCCAGGGTCGGCGCCACAGGCCTCGCTCAGGCGCCAGCCGCTGAACCCAAGGGGTTACAGAGTTCACCCGCCCTCACCGTTGTTATTAATCTGGCACTGCAGTGGCAGGTGACAGGAATCCGAGCTGCTTAAGCAAACAAAGACCTGTCAGTTTTCTTTCAAAAAGCTCCTGGGGCCCTGGCCGGGGAGCTCAGTGCGTTAGTCATCCCCATATGATCTCGGATGAGGGCACACACAGAGGAAGCAATGAATGCATAAGTAAGTGGAACGACTTCTCTGTCCCTTCCTCTCCAAAGTCAGGGAGTAAAAGTTCTGAAAAGCCAGCCCCACGGGAGAGTCCAGGCGGCCCAGCCAGAGCTCCGCCCACCCCTGGGTCTCTGGGAGCGAGGTCCTCGGGTGGCCACTGGGGAGGCGCTGAGCCCGACCGGCTGGGGGAGAAGGCGCAGTGCGGGGGGGACACAGCAGATGCTCCCCACGAACACCTCAGGGCCAGGGGTCCCTGTGCTGAGTGTTTCTAATGAAGAGAACTAAGACCCGCCATTCTGCTCCCAGCTCAGTCTGCAGGTCCCCCCTCCGGCCGCACTGACCGGTCCCTGGATCCCAGCACCCACAGGGGAGCCTGGTCTGAACAGCACTGGGCAGGGAAAGGGAGCTGACATCTGCGAAGCCAACAGCCGGGCTTCCTGAGACGCAGACAAGGGTAAGGGAGGGGGTGTAACAGCATGGTAGCTGGAATCGACACCGAGGCGCCTGCCTAAAGTGATGTTTCAGGCGCATTTTATTTTTAATTTTTTCCTTCAGCTCCTTGGGGACCCTGCCCAGCGCCTCTTCTGGCTCATCTCCCGGTGACACAGTGTTGGGGTGTCCCAGGGCCCTCTCCTTGCCCTGAGCTCTGTCCACATACCCTGGGCGGCTTACAGCCCAGGTAGGTGACGGCCCCACCTGTACCTGACCTGAGCCCCCTGACCCCGCCGTGCGCTGAGGGACCTCACACCCAGCAGTGACCCAGCAGCAGCACCCACAGCAGCCTCAGGACCTGGTGGCCCAATCGGAGCCAGGCGTCCTGTTCTCTCTCCTCCACCCTCCCCTTCAATCCACTCTCTGTTGGTCCCATCTCTTTGACCTTCTGAACGCTCATCTTTTTGTGTGTGTGTGTTGTTGTTTTTTGTTTCTGTGAACGAAAGGAGCCACATGCTAACCTGACAAGCTCAGGGGAGGCCTGCGTGGCAGTCTTGCAAACTCAGAGACCTGAAATAACCACAAAAGATGGTCTGAAAATTAAACATTTAACTACAAACAGGTTATAGTGGGCAGTCATTCCTAAGCTGCTATCTTCCCTGACAAAGATCAACTTAGATCTTCTTTACTGAGCCCATTTGCCTTTTTGCCTCTAAGATAAGATTTTGTTCTTTTTAAAAAATATATAATTGATTTCAGAGAGTACGGGAAAGAGAAACAATGATGGGCCGGCCAGCGTGGCTGTGGTTGAGCGCCGACCTATGAACCAGGTCGGGGTTGATTCTGGGTCAGGGCACAGGCCGGGGTTGTGGGCTCCATCCCGTGTGGGGCGTGCAGGAGGCAGCCCACGATGATTCTCATCAGTCTCTCTCTCTCTCTGAAATCAATAAAAAATATATTGTTTTAAAAGAAAAAACATCAATGATGAGAACCATTGACCAGCTGCCTCCTGCCCGCCCCGGTTATGGAACGGTGACCTCATGGTTCGTCGGTCGGGATGTTTTGTTATTTGGGGACACGTTCCAGTTAAAACCGCAGGAGCCGCCGGAATGGGCGCCGGGCCCCTCCCCGCGGGCCCCTCCCCGCCGGCCCCTCCCCGCGGCGGCTCCGGCTGAGCGGACTTAACAAAACCACGCACTTGGCCCCGGGCCTTGCGGTGACCGTCGCTGAGATCTGGGCGCGGAGGCCTCGGCCGTGCACGGCTGCAGCCAACCGCAGGCCCGGAGCCGCCCCGCCCGCCGCGGGCCTCCCGGAGCGCAGGCCCCGCCCGCCGCCCGCGGCTCGGGGCGCACTCCGCGCGCAGCCGCCATGGTGCAGGCCTGGTACCTGGACGACTCCGCCGCCGACCCCCGCCGGCCGCACCGCGCCGAGCCCGCCCGCCCGGTCGGCCTGGAGCAGCTGCGCCGCCTCGGGATCCTGTACTGGAAGGTGCGCGGCGGGGCGGCGGGGCGGCGGGGCGGCGGGGCGGCGGGGCGGCGGGGCGGCGGGGCGGCGGGCGGGCGAGGTGCCTCTGAGTCCCCGGACGCCGGGCACCCCGCTCCGCCGAGTTCGGGACCGCGGCCTGGACAGGACCCGGCAGCGCGCACGCTCCGCAGCGAGGCCTGGTGGTCGGCCGCCTGAACGCGCTGCGCATGCTCCGCAGGGAGGCCGGGTGGTCGGCTGCGCACGCTCAGTAGCGAGGCCTGGTGGTCGGCCGCCTGAGCGCGCTGCGCATGCTCCTCAGCGAGGCCGGGTGGTGGGCGGCCAGGGGTGCTGCGCATGCTCAGCAGCAGCAGCAGGCGGGTCCAGGGAGAGGTCCCACGCCCCTCGGTTCCCAGCTGCAGACGGGACCCCGCTGGGACGGGCGTGCCGGCTGGGACGGCCTGGGTCCTGGGCGGCACCGCGCAGGCAGCGCTAGGGGTCAGCGGGGAGGGGGCGTGGGCCCAGGCCGCCCCATTGCTGTGAGGTCCGCGTTCGGGAATTCAAACTGTCTTTTGTGTGTTTGTTAATTTTTACATGGTGTTTATCTTTTCCTGCGCTAAGATGTAACACTGCAGAGCAGTGAAAGGGTTTAAAGTCTGTGGTGGCAGGAAGATAAGTTTTGTTTTCTAATAAAGTTAGTGCATCCACAACCTAAAGCACCCCAAGGGCCGCGCGACTGCAGGCATTCAGCCGGCGCCTTGGCATCTAAGAGGAGGAATGAGATCCTGCCACCTGCAGGTGTGCGCAGGGGTGAGATAGAGGGTCACCTAGGTGTCAGACCCTTACCCCTCCCTCCTCCCCATGGGACGGTGGGGCAGCGGGTCCAAAGGCCACCTGGACTCAGTGACGTTTGCTGGGTGCTCCGAGCGCCCTGTGTATTCCGTGCTCTTACCAACAGCGCTCTTGTCGGGGGCACAGGGAGCGTGCGTGCACGCCTGCTCGTGGTCACACAGTGGGAAGCTAGATTGTTCCGCTCATCTGGGGAGTCATCTTTGCGGAAGTTAACGTGTTGATGGCTAGTACTTTGAGACAGTCTGGAGTTTGCCGTTCAGTTCTCACGGTACCATGTGCGTTTCATGACAGTTCAAGGCCAGCATGCTACATGCCCTGCCGTTGGTTTTCGTTAGGAGTTCAGACTAAATCCGCTGGCTCCCTAGGGGAGTGACCTTGAAGAACACAGGGTGCGATGAGGGGCCAAAGCGCTCCCGTGGGTGGAGGAAGCGGCCAGGTGCCAGGCGGCTAGGCCAGCGGTCGGCAAACATTATCAACAGAGCCAAATACCAACAGTACGACGATTGACATTTGAGAGCCGAAAACCGACTTCTGCGCATGGGCCACGAAGTTTCAATCGCACTGTACGTGCGTGCCGCACGGCATTCTGTGGAAGAGCCACACTCAAGGGGCCAAGAGCCGCGTGTGGCTCGCGAGCCGGTTTGCTGACCACTGTGCTCGGCGAAGCACCAAGAATTGTTGAAGAACAGCAAATACCCCTTTGGTTTACAATGTAGCTTTTTCCTTTTTTTAAAATTGATTTCAGAGAGGGAGAGACAGATAGAAACATCAATGATGAGAATCATTGATTGGCTGCCTCCTGTACTGCCCCCCCGCCCCCCCTGAAATCCAGCCCCAAATCCGGGCCTGTGCCCTGACTGGAATCGACTGTGACCTCCTGGTCCATAGGTTGATGCTCAAGCCCAGAGCTACACGGGCTGGGCTGATTTTTTAAATCGGGACTAGGAAGAGGGGAAACGGCACCTGGGCTAGATGGCAGAAGGCCGTCGGTGCAGCGGCCTGGTGCTGGGACTGTAGCTGTGGGCGGAGGCGGCGGGCATTCTGACCGGGGAACAGACTGGCCGTGGGGGGCTCAGTTGGGCTTCGGAGTGGAGGCTGGCAGAGGACACATGGGACGAGGGGTGTGTGGACAGACCTGAGGCCATGAGTGTTCCACTGAAGCCCCTGGCAGTGGGACCCGAGGTGCGAAGAGGAACCCCAGGAAGGACTTGGGGAGCAGGAATTAATACAGCTGCGCTTTGTTCACTGTCAGGGAGAATCACTCACAGAGGTGGGGAAGGAGCGGGGAGGTTCGTTGGGGTTGACCGGCCTGATGTCTGGAGACAAGCACGTGGGCGGCCCAGATGCTGTGCCTCCTGCATGCGTGGCCTCCTTTCGTTGTTCACCCCTTTAGCTGGACCCTGACAGACATGAGAGTGACCCCGAGCTAGAGAAGATCCGGAAGGAGAGAAACTACTCCTGGATGGACATCGTCACCCTCAGCAAAGAGAAGCTGCCCGACTACGAGGAGAAGGCAAGGAGCTCTAGGTTTGGAGGGGACTCATTGGATTCGCTCCCAGCACAGTTTTAAAATTTTTATCTTTAGTTTTAAAATTTTTAGCTTAGACTTTTTTAATTTGAATTTTTGATTAAGATATTGCGGGAAAGAGAAAAGTAGATTTGAATAGAAATTCTTTATTTTTTTTTTTTTTTTTTTTTTTTTTTTTTAAATATATTTTATTGATTTTTTACAGAGAGGAAGGGAGAGGGATAGAGAGTTAGAAACATCTATGAGAGAGAAACATCGATCAGCCGCCTCCTGCACACCCCCCACTGGGGACGCGCCCACAACCAAGGCACATGCCCCCGACCAGAATCGAACCCGGGACCCCTGAGTCCACAGGCCGACGCTCTATCCACTGAGCCAAACCGGTCCTGGCATAGAAATTCTTTATTAAGGTGACTACCTTTAACAGATTTTCATGTGGCTTCTGACCTTCCAGTGTGAGCATGACTGTGTGCCTGTAACCATGTAACTGCATGTGTGACCCTGACATGTGATTAGCATGACTGCATGTGACTGTATGACCACGTGACTGCCGTGTGTGGTGGGTTATGAGCAGGAGCCAGGCTATCTGGGAGTCTCGGCTCTGACATGCAGGCTGTGTCGTCGGGCCAGCGACCTTGCCTCCGTGCCACATTTCCTCGTGTCAATGGGGCCACAGCACACCCAGGCGGTGGGAATTCTTTAAGTGCTGGCCGGTGGGGAGGACTCAGAAACATCCTAGCTCCCCCTGACACTTGCTATAATGGCCCGGACTTTCTGGGGGAGAATTCTGCCCTCTTCAGCTGTCACTGAGGTGGGACTGCAGGCGACTCACATGTCCCTCGTGGCCTAGATCAAGATGTTCTACACGGAGCACCTGCACCGGGACGAGGAGATCCGCTACGTGTTGGACGGCAGCGGGTACTTCGACGTGAGGGACGCGGAGGACAGGTGGATCCGCATCGCCGTGGAGAAGGGAGACATGATCACCCTCCCCGCGGGGATCTACCACCGCTTCACGCTGGACGAGCAGGTGGGACCTGTGGCCCTGAGGCAGGCGGGTGGGATGTGACTGACAGACTGAGACACGGGCGGTAAAGGCCCGGTGGCCGGTCTAACCAGGGCTGTGCGTTTCCTAGAACTACGTGAAGGCCATGCGGCTGTTCGTGGGGGAGCCGGTGTGGACGGCGCACAACCGGCCAGCGGACCACTTGGAGGCTCGGGGCCAGTACGTGGCGTTCTTGGCGCAGAGGGCATAGGGAGCCCTGGGGCCAGCACACCCCTCGCCCGGACGGTCCTGCGCGTGACAGCGGCAGGAAACCTACTTTGTCCTCCTCGCTTTTCTGTCCCCCGGGGAGGCTGTCTGATCAGAGTGTGTTTTAGCGGAAGGAGCCGTAAGCCTGATTTTCACGTAGAAGCCTCTGTGGGCATGCCGTCTCCACGCCATGGCCCTATGCCGGCACCCATTCTCAAGCCGCGTGTGCCCGTGTCCCTGCCTGGCCGCCCCTTTGGGACCTGATACAGATTGCGGTCGAGGCCACGCCGCCTGTGAGCAGGTGACAGGGCTCTTCTCCCACCACCGGTGGGGAGTGGGGGGCAGCCCTCATGTTAGGGGGACTCGTGCCCCTTTCTTGTTTAAAATAAAGCAGCTGCCTTGCCCTGGCCAGTGGCTCAGTTGGTTAGAGCTTCGTCCCAATACACCAAGGCTGTGGGTTCGTACAAGCCCCCGCCAATGAACTCATACATAAATGGAACAAATGGAAGTCTCTCTCTCTCACCAATAAACTTAGAAATAAATACGTAGCTGTCCGATTTCACGCTTGGGCTGGAAAGAAGCCGATGAGCGAGACGATGGGTCCCTCTGGGGCTGGGAAGGAGGGGTGTCGTCCCGTGGTGTCTCCCTCCAGTTATAAATGCTCCGACGCCCAGGCACGTGGGAACGGTTTATATTACATCTTCCCGCTTTCCTCTGAGGACATTCAGAACTAACCAAGTGGCCCAGCCTCCAGGAATAAGAAGCACGAGGACCCAGTGTCCTACAGACTCTGTCCATGCACCACCCACGGCACGTTCACCCCCAACCCACGGACCGTGCAGGGCTGGGGGTCCCGCTGGCTGGAGCTGGACGGACTGCCCAACACCTGGCCTTGGCCCGGACCAGGGAGGCGCGCTCCGACCCCAGTCCGCGAGGCCTCACGGGACCCGCCTGCCCCTCCCCAGGTTGGCTCCCGTGCGGTTTCCAGGAGCCGGAGCCGGCGGGGCTAGGCCAGCTTGAGGCACTGCGTGTTGAAGCTGTCGCCCTCGCGGCCGGCCACCGCCTCGAGCAGCGCCTGCTTCTTCTGCGGGCTGCGGGAGGACTCGAGCTCGTACATGGTGGTCAGGTTGAAGAGCACGCTCTCGTGCAGGCAGTGCCCCGGCTCCTGCTGCACCAGGGCCTCCAGCTGCCGCAGCGAGTCCTTGAGCCGGCCCAGGTACAGCAGGCACACGGCCGCGTTGTTGTTGGCCTGGAGGAAGGGGGTCAGGACGGGCTGTGCCCGGGCGTGTGGGCCGGGACCCCACCCCCTCAGAGGACGGGGTCAGGACGGGCTGTGCCCGGGGTGTGCGGGCCGGGACCCCACCCCCTCAGAGGACGGGGGTCAGGACGGGCTGTGCCTGGGGTGTGTGGGCCGGGCCCCCCACCCCCTCAGAGGACGGGGGTCAGGACGGGCTGTGCCCGGGGCGTGCGGGCCGGGACCCCACCCCCTCAGAGGACGGGGGCATGTGGGGCCGGGCCCAACCCCCCATGGCCACCGCCCGGGCCAGAGGGCTGGACGGGGGCCCGCAGGTGTGAGCTCATCTGCCGAAGGCCTTACCACTGCATTTGTGGGGTCGATCCTTAAGATCTCGGTGAAGAACCTGTGGGCTTCTGTGAAGTTATTCTGACCGAGGTGAAGGAAAGCTCTGGAACAGGAGCGACAGGTAAAGCGTCAGCTCCCAGGGCAGAGGCCCGGGCGATGTTCGCCCTCAAGTGTGACCTCGAGCCGCCTGGGACGGTGACCTCCAGGCGGACGTGAGTGCCGTCGCTGGCCCGTAGCTCGCGTTCTGGATGGGAATGAAGGTGCTGGGAGCACCGCCGTTCCCTCCCCCGTCTCCGGGCGGAGTCATTACCTCCACCTTCTCCTGCGCTCCAAGGCCCCCTTGGCCTCTGTGACTTTCTAAATAGACTTTCTCTTAGAAAAAAAAGTGGCCTAACGGTTATTAACCCAGACCTCGGCACTGCCTACACTTCCTGCTACAAACGGTCCCGCCTCAGCTTCTCTGCTCCCGAGGGAGCATCCCGGGCCTCAGTGCTGTGGGGTGTTTGGCCCATAAGAGCCAGCCCGGGACACGGCGGCGGAGGAATTACCGACAGTGGGTGCTGGGAGAGTACATACAGACGCTAATTTACGTGGAAAATGGGGGCAATGTGAGTACTGTGAAAAATAAAAATTCTTAAAGTCAATTCTTGCGGCTAAAAGAATGGCTGTGATTCAAGAAAACCCGTCCACTCCTGGGCTGTGACTTGTTCCGGTTCCGAGACCCGGGACAGGGCCCGTGTTCCCAGAGGGCTGTGCGCGCCGGGAGCTGAGCTCGCGTACCTGTTCATTAGCACCATCATCTTCCCCTGCGGCCCGTCGAGCTTCTGCGTCACTCTCTCCACGTCCTGAAAGTACTTCTCAGCCGTTTTTATGTCTCCAATCTGCTCGGACAGAGTCACAGTCCGTTCAGGCGGCAAATCCGCAGCCGCGCCCAGCTCCGCCCCGGGGTCACGTCATGAAGACGTTCGTGCTGAGCAGGGGCTCTGACCACTCGCCACGCATCACTTCCTGTTAAAAGTGCCAGAGATGCATGGGATGCAGTGGGTGGGCCTCCCTGCGGCCGAATCGAGCCCAACACGCGGGCCACGTTAGACGCGCAGTTTGCAGCCTGTACTTTCTGAAAGAAACCCTGGCATAGCAGCAGTTACACAGAATGAAAGGGAAACGGAAGACGAACATGTCAGAAAGTATGGCGTGCACTGGCTGGTGCCACGTGGCAGGCCCCAATCGGTCCTCTGGTTGGTTGTGACCAATGACAGACAGTCACCCCCCGCCCGCCTGGCCAGCGAGTTTTGTCCCACGAGCTAACCCTCGGTTCTACCTTAGCTGCCCAGAGTCCCCGGGGATGGTCAGTGAGCCCGGCCTTCCCCACACGCCTTCGCGGGCAGTGCCCACCTGGAGGAAGATGCGGCCGATGCCGCTGAGCAGCTGCGGCTCCTGCTCGGGGTGGAACTGGATGGCGGAGCGGTAGGCGTCCACGGCCAGCACGTAGTCCTGCGGGAGCAGCGGCTGTCAGGGGGGACACGGCTCTGCCCAAGGCCCCGTGGACCCCGTGTGGAGGGCACAGGGACACATGCGTGGCAGGAAGCAGGAGGCCCAGCGGAACCACCCGCCTACCCAGGGCGCGCCCGCCTTGCCCGCCTGAAGGCCAGAGGACACCTGCAGGCCTCTAGAACCTGAGGAGAGACAGTGACACTGAAAGAGTGAGGTGAGCCCTGGCTGGTGTGCTCAGTGGTTAGAGCGTTGGCCTGAGCACAGAAGGCTCTCAGGTTAGATTCCCCGTCAGGGCATGCATCATCCAGGTCGGGAGGCAACCAATTACTGTGCCTCTCGCACACTGATGTCTCTCTCTCTCCCCCCCTCCCCCCCGCCCTCTAACGCAACGGAAAAATCCCTTCAGACGAGGATTAACAAAGAACAACAAAGTGAGCAGTGAGCCCTTTGGTGAGGCCGGGTGGCTCAGGAGGTGGGAGAGTCGCCCTGTGCACCAAAAGGCTGTGGGTCCCATCCCTGGGAGGCAACCGATCGATTTTTCTCTCTTACATTGATGTTCCTCTCTCTCAAATCAATAAACGTATCCTCAGGGGAGGGCAAAAATGATAATAAAACAAAACAAAACAAAACAAATAAATAAATAAAATAAAATCCAGTGGGAGGCGGCTGTTCCCAGCCCCGGGACGCGTGTGGCTGTGCCGAGTGCATTATGCAGACACTCGGGCGGGAGCACACGAAAACGTTTCTCATCATTAAAAAGTTAAATTAATATTTATTCCCCTGTAATAGAAATGTTATTCCAAATAATTAAACGGCTGATTAAATAACCCACTGTTAGCCCATACACATAATTTAATTAACGTGACACCACAGAGCAAGACCACAGGCCTGCGATGCTGGGCACGGCCACTAGGTGGAAACAGAAAGCACAAGCCTGAGTGGCCTTAACTGCAACCATTTTCACTCTTTTTTTAAACTCAGAAATGGAAGATTAATATAAAACTTCAAATTCAACGCATTCACCGTAAAAGCATTTTTGAAACAATAACATGTTCTGTGCGGACCTCCTCTACATGCTACCTACATACATGCAGGCAGAAGACATGCCTGCTGCCTAGAGGTGTTATGACAATGCAACAAAGAAAACCATGTTCATCCCATAATTTTCTGTTCATGTCTTAAAAATGCAGAAAAGCCGCGAGTTTTGGAACAGCTGACCTCCCTCCGGAGGGGTTTAGCCACATAAGTGCAGTGTCTGCCTGTGAATTCACGATTGTGCTGGTTTCTCTGCGCGGGGACTTCCCGTGAAGCCGACAGGGCCGCAGGGCTGGGGGACAGCGGGGTCAGAGCTGGCTGACGGGCAGTGGTGGGGAGAATGGCCTGTGTGAGGGCGGAGGGGCAGGGCCGCAGCCTCAGGGAGCAGCTGGTCACCTCGGAGGCTATGGGCTCGGGGCACACCCCCTCCTGCCCACAGGGGCCCCAGGGCAGGTGCGAGGGGACAGGGACAGGACGGAGGACGTGAGCCTGAAGGGAAATCGCTGTGAGCAATAGCGCTCCTCACCCCCACGCGTCCTCCCCACTGTGCCGGGGCTGGGAGACAGAGCGGGAGGCTCCCCGGGATGTGAAGGGCACTCTGCACCCCAGTGGCATACACTAAGGGCACAGACGGTGGGGCGCCAGTACGGGGACTGCTGTGCTGGCTCCTCCAGCCGGTCCCGGCCACACCTCTGTGACGGGCGGATGAGCTGTGGCTCTGAACTTACCCCTGCTCCCAGCCCTCCCCACGCCCACACGAGGGTCCATGACTCCATCACATGGCAGCCCGCAGGCATGGACGCCACGGTCACGCTCCCCCACTCCGTAAACTGCCTGTCTGCCCACACTGCAGCTCGGAATGACCTTGGGGGCCGGGGGGGGGGTCCCCCACCTCTCATCGGGGCCCAGGTGGGGACAGCGAGGCTGCTGCCTTGTGGCTGATTGGTTCCTGTAGCAGCTTCCTCAGCCGGCAGGCGCCCAGAGCAGGTCACCCTGGGGCAGGTGTGAGCTGGACGGGGGCTGCAGGTCCCCACACAGGGAGAGGCCCCAGGACAGGCTGTGTGAGCTGCAGGGCTGCCCGAGGAGGGGGAGGAGGAGGGGACTGGAGGAGACAAAGCCCCCCCCCCGCCCCTTGCAGCCTTGCCGTGGCCCTGTGGCTGGCAGGCTGTCCCCTGGGCCGGGGGCTCAGTGTCCTGTCCTGGGGAGCAGGGCCGCGGGGAGCCTGGCTCCAGATGCCGTGAGCTCCCAGCCAATCACCCCCAGACGAGGAGAAGGCCCGCTAACAGGGAGCACAGAGCCACCTCCGGGCGGAGCGCAGGGCAAGACGGGGACCGAGGTGGGGGCACAGTGTGAACCACCAGACCCCGTTTAACAATTACACGGACAAGGAAACTCCATCCTGTGGAATTCACACAGCGGTCACAGCCCCTGGCCCCGAGTGGGTTCCCGCTGCGTGGACCTCCGCGTGCGCCCCAGCCCCACGCACCTTCATCAGGAGCAGGCAGTTGGCCATGGAGCAGGTCACCCGGCCCAGGCGGGACCGCCACAGCTGCACGGAGGCTGCAAGAGAGGGGCTGAGCGAATGCGGGGGCCGGGGTGGAGCCCGCACACCGGAGGCTGGCGCTCTGGGCTCCGGGCGGAGGCCGGCCAGGAAGGGACACAGCAGCAATAGGGGGCAGGGCTCCGCCTCGGGGGACAGACCACAGGGCCAGGGCCAGCGTCAGCACCCCGAGAACTCCTCACCATGAGGGCGGGGGGGCTGCTGCCCGTGGCCTGTGCAAGGCGCCCCAAGGGGTCAGCACTGGGCTCTGCCTTCCCCAGGTCCCAGGCCTGTTTGCTAACCTTCCGAGGAGATAGGACACCCCTCCTCCCGCTCCACAGAGGGGGCTTTGTCGCCTCCCGCGGCAGGGGGCAGGGGCAGAGGGGCTGCTGGAAGGTCACACGCCCGCCAAGGTGAGGCCCCCTGAAGCCGACTCCCCACAGGGCATCTTCAAACCTCCACAGCCCGACTCCCCCTCCCCCCCCCCCCGCCGTTCCTCCCTCCTCCAGACCGCCTTGGGTCCAGACCGGCGTGGGAGCTGCCCTGGGATGAGGGGAGGGCTGGTTAGGGACAGGAAAGGGGACCAGACCACAGAACCAGCGGGCTGCGCCGAGCGCCCGGGAGCTGCGCGGGAGGGAAGCCGCACGGACCTTGCCTGTTCTCGGGCGAGATGCTGCTCATGCTGCCGTCCTCGGCCAGGCCTTGCTCGAGGTGGGCCAGGATCTGCAGATTCAAAGGAGAGCTGAGCCCCGCAGGTGGGCCTGAGCCTGGGGGCCTCACACCTGCCCGGCGAGCGCTTTCTCCTGAGAGCCGGGCCTCAGGACCTTTCCCACACCCGTCCCGCTCGCTGCCCAGCACCCAGGTGGCGGCCACCTGCAGCGCGGAAGGCTCGGAAAGTAAAAGGATGAAATGACCTTGAACCGCCCCCCACTCACCACCACACGGTGGGTGTCTCTCCTTCAGTGGGCCTGCCCGCCTGCGCTGAGACCGTCCTGGGACTGGGCTGCTGCCGGCCCGGAAGTTAGGGTTACATCATCAACGTCCCCACCTGTGGCTGTGGGGCTGCACCCTCCAGAACCCCAGATTAGCTCCCTGAGAGCGGCTGGGACTGAGAAGGCACCGGAGATGTACCCTCCTTCTCTAACAGCCGGAGCTGCTGTCCTGCCTGCGTGCTCTCCTGTCTGAGAGCAGCTCCGCACGCGAGCTCCACCCCAACGGCGGCACTGCTCCCCCAACCACACGCCCTGCGAGAACGCTGAGGACCAGCGCTGGAAGGCAGGCGGCCTGGGAACAGGCACTGTCCCCAGGTCTGCCTAACGTCACCAATGGAATGGTCTCATCGCCACACAACTGTTATTCCCAACCCGGGCGATTCAGGGGCGATGTGGGAGGCACTCCGGCCCGGCTGTCCCGAGTCAGGGGCAGGTGACAGGGTCAGGGCGATGTGCTGGGCTCTGGGGCCTGTGGACACTGTCCGTGATGCCCAGGGCACTGCAGGAGCCGAGGGCCTGGCACGCGTCGAGCTTCCCGGTGCCTGGGCACCACTCAGGTGAGTCCTGGGAGAGCTCTCCTGCTTCACCAGCAAGGCCACTAAAGAGCAAGGACTCCAGCCCCCCGTCTGCCCCCTGCCCGCCATGTCCGCGAGAAGACAGCACAGGGTCCCCGCAGGCCAGGCGGCAGGGGCGACAGCGGGCCCTGGGAGGACCGGGAGGACGGGGAGCCCACCTGGCTGCAGACAGCCTTCACCCGGTGCAGCCGGTCCAGCGACTCCTGCGGGTTCCCCAGGTACTGCTGCAGCTCCGCGTGCAGGATGCGCATGGAGAAGGGGACCATGGAGCCTGCGACCAAGGCCAGAGCGTCAGCCAGTGCCGTGAAGAGCACGCCCCCCGCCCCGCGCATGCATGCGAGCTGTGCAGACCTCCCCCCAGCGGGGACCACAGGACCGCCTGACACCGTCAAGTTCTCCACGGTGCCCGCTGCAGAGTGCACGTGGGTGAAGCCCGTGTAAGCATGTTCTAGCATGTAAGTATGTTCCAGCCATCAGAGGGCCAGGGGGTGTCTCCTGCAGCCATGTAGACTGTCACTGATGAGACAGCTGGGCCCTCCTCCAACACAGGACAGCACAGAACACTGTGGGCTCAGCACCTTCCACGGGCAAGCTCGCCTGCAAGGTGCTGCGCGTGGTCCCCGGGACCTGCAGGGAGGAGCTGCCAGCAGGTGAGGGTGTGGGGACCCAGAGCCAGGACAGGGGCTGAGCCAGCGTGCGTCAGGCCCAGGTCCTGAGGATGCCGCTTCAGCCAGAGTATATGGTATCTGTGCGTGTGCATGTGTGCACATGCGTGTGCCTTTGGAGCCAAGTTGTGCCTCGGAGCTGTCCCAGCAGGACTGGACAGGACCAGGGGCGTCAGCGCCCGGGCAGAGGGCAGGACAACGAGGCGGTGTGTGACGTGCTGTTCTGAGTGCCCGGCTCATGGACTCAACAGGACAGGAGACCAGACACGAGCGGTTCAGTGAGCTGGCCCTGCAGACCATGAAGGTCAGGACAGCCTTTCGCTCGACAAAACACCTCCCAACGCCCCCCGCCCCCCGCCTAGTTCTCATTTCCCGCCGCTCTGCCTCACGCCGTCACCCACATTTTTCAATAAATTAACGACAGCAGAGGCCAAGAGAAGGCACAGAAGGAGCACGGCGCACGGATGTGTGTGCCCCTTCTCTGAGCACGCCTGTACCTGGTTACAATGCAAAGTACTTTTCACTCTGGAGCAAGACCAGGAAGCGCGAGAGCCCCCAGCGTCCTTACATGGACTCTCACGGAGCTGCCTGGGGGACGGGGGATGAACCCGCGGCCGCCCCGTGAGCGCGTCCAGGTGGGTGTATTACAAACAGGTGAGGCTCTCGGCCACTGCCAGGTGCTTGATCTCCCAGAGCCGGGAAAAGAAGGAACTGAGGAGCCAGCTGTGTGCAAAGCCAAGCCAACAAAGGCAGGCGCGGCGCAGCCTTACCCCTGCGCCCCGGGTACACGTGCGGGTAGTACTCGTAGTAGAGGTCGGGCTGGTCCAGGCTCCCGAAGGGCTCGAACTCCAGCTCCGCGTTCTGGAACAGGCCCAGCTTCACCAGCAGCGCCAGCCGCACGAACCACAGCTGCACGCGGTGGAGGCACGGGTCACCCGCAGGTGGGCCTCGGGGCGGGCCTGCCTGACCCACCCCCCGGCATCCCCTTAAATGCTCCGGTGACCTGTGCCCACACGGAAAGCTCCAGGAGGCAGGAACCCAGTCAAGTCCGGGTTCAGGGTACGCTGCCCCCTCCTTCCCCTCGACGCGGAGGACCTCCCCGCTCCCCCTCCCCTCCCCCCCCGACGGCTCTTCCTATTCACACTAGCTCTGCATCCTCATCCCAGAAGAGCTGCTGTTCCCCGGGAGAGCAGCCCTGAGGCCGCCCCTCCCTGTGGGCCACATCCCAGACCGCCCCGAGCTGCTCCCCCAGCAGCCCTGCACGGACACTGGGTGCTGAGCCTCCAGGCTCCTGGTCTCACGACAGAGACAAGTCCAGGTCACACCTGTGTTGTCACAAAGGGGGGACCAGAGCATTCTCACCCTGGGACTGAATTCAGGGTCTGAAACCCGCTTTTTGTTCCCACTGTTCTTACTGGAACGAAAGGTCCTGGCCCATGCCCCCCCCCGCCCCCCCAATACAATAAACAGAACAACCCAGAGCCGCCGGCCGTACCTGCAGCGAGTCTGCCGTGTGGCTGGTGGGCAGCCCGCTCTTGCCGTAGCCTTGGCCGTGGGCGGTGAGGAGGCGCCCGCACAGGTCCACCGCCGCCCTCCAGTTTCTGCTGCTCTGAAAGGCACAGCAAGGTGGCCCTCGAGCACCGGCCACGGGCTGGACGCAGGGCATCGCCAGGCAGCCCGCCCGGCAGAGGCCAGAGGCCAAGGTCCTGGCCACACGTCCATGAGGCGGGAAGGGGCCAAGCAGGAGACACAGCTCAGGAGAAAGCACGACGCCAGCACGTAGCGCCGGCGGACCCGGCGGAGAACCTGTGGAAGCTGGCCACACCCACCCCAGCCTGCCCTCCTTCCTCGAAAGATGTGTGCTCTTCCTGCTTAACCTTCCAGTTTGAAATCAACGCCCCAGTGGGAGCCGTGTTGGCTGCATGTGCGTGTATCTGTGAGGTCTGCATGTGGTTGTGAGCTCTGTATGTTTAACATGCTTCTATTATTAACGTGAAAGACGCGAACTACACTGCTGCAACACATCAGGCCAGTCTATCAACACAATACACTTCCCTGCTATTTCCTGCTGAGCCGTGAACCCTGGAACACCCGTGCAATAACAAGCCTTCCATACTAAGTGGAGAAGACAGGACATTTAAAAAAATAACATAAAATTATTTCTCTCTAGACATTATATTTGATGAAGCTTATTTAATCCAAGTATACTCTGCTTCAAGTAATCTGATCATTTAAAATAATGGCTTTTAGGCTAATTGGACTGAAAATTGAAAGCATGTTGATACGATGCTTTTTGCTACACAGGACTGGTATCTATTCTAACAAAATTCTATTTATGTGCAAGGGCTTTGGATAATATATGCAAGGTAACTAACTCCAAAGAAAACATCGTGAAGGAACACACACAACTGAAAAGCACACACTGCTCCTCACAATGAGCTGCTTCAAGCCGACGAAGGACTGCTCCACCGAGCTGGCGTCCGCCACCTGCCTCCGCGCCGCCGCCTTCTCCCCCAGGAAGCGCAGCAGCAGGTCCTTGACGGCGTCCCCCTGGGAAGGAGTGCAAGCAGGTCAGGACAGGGCAGCAGCGGTCACTAACTCAGACGCCAACCATCACCCAAAACGCCCTCTCCATGGGGCGTGACAGCTTCCACTGACCCTGACCTTCCTGGTCCGGGTCAAACCCGCACAGAACATCAGCACTTTCTCAACGCGAGTGCCGAGTGTGCGCTGTGCAATGCCAAGGCCGCGGCCGGGGAGTGAGCTTCGGGGCCCCATCCCTAAGGTCACGTGCCGGCGCCGGTCCTTTCGGCACATTTCCAACCGCACCCGAGGACCCCTGGTCCCAGCACCCGCAGACAGCCACCGGGTGAAGGGTAAGTCACTTGCATGGCAACCTTCCATTTCCCCAGAATCGGGGGGAGAGGGGGAACTGCAAACAGCAGAGAGCTGGAAGGCAGGTGCTGGAGGCCAGACCCGCTGCCGTGCAGGGACCCCCAGGACGGGAGGGAAGAGGCAGGGCGTAGGGCCCGGGCCACCTGGGGCAGGATGGAGACGGCTCACTGCGGGCTACGTCATATCCGGCTTTCCATCCACCAATGACACACGAAGCTCAGCAGACATCGCGGTGCTATCGCTGGTAGGCGACACCCCCAGTGGAGAGGGGCGTCCGTGCTCTCGGGTGCCTCCCGATTGAGGGCTGTGGGTTGTTTCGGTTCTCGGCAACGAGAACCACACCCTGCGGACACCCCAACGCTGGGCATCTGCACACCAGCGAGACTCCCTCCTCCTTTTTTAAGAAAACTGATTTTGGAGAGAGAGAACACTGCCGTGCCAGAGATACGATGGGTTGCCTCGTGCACGTGCCCTGACCGGGGGTTGGACCCGCAGCCTTGCAGGGCACGGGACGGCGCTCCAACCATCTGAGCACGCGGCCGGGGTGAGACTCCTTCCTGATGACAAACCCCATAGTGGGATCAGGCGGTTTTAAAACAGTCATGGTCCCCTCAGGGCTGCCGGGACAGCTGTTCCCACGCCCTGACACACAGCACAGGGAGCTGGTGAGGGAACGGGAGTGCTCTCACCCTCAGGGAGGCTGAGTGGACACTGCTACTCGCTACACACACCGTTTCTGCTTGTATGGTTTGCTACCGGGGCACTGCTAGCTTCCGGGTGATCTGGGAGAGCTTTGTCCACGCCAAGCACATCAGACGCAACACAAACACCCGACCATCTCGTAAAGGCCCAGCGTCTCTGGGCAGAGAACCCAACGCCCGCTGTGGCCAGCACCACTGTCTTCAAGAACAACCAAGGGAATGAAGCCTCTTGAAAAAACCCAGGGGGTGGAGACTATCGTGTGCTGGAGCCCGGGTGCCGGGTGTCACCAGGAAGCCGATGGCAACAAGCCTGGAGCCACTTCCGAGAACTGCGAGGTACCCCGCTCCCTCGCTGGAGTCACCCCTAAGACCAGGGCTACTTCCTTACATTGTATCAGGGACATCAACAGGGCGCGAAATCACCCAGGGACAGAACACGGACCCTCACAATCAGAATCTTAGGAACTCCTAAAAACAGGACTTTCCAATGCTTGAGAGGTATTCACTTATGTATGGTATATGTATGTAAAAGGCATTCTACTTACATATAGCACCTATGTATATAGAAGGTATTACACACACATACATAGTAAGTGAATATAAAAGGAACACGTGTACATAAGCAACAGCAGCAGCTGGGGACTGAGAGTGCACAGAACGACCCACTTCATGGAGGAGGATCACCCGTGAGCGCTCCCTTTGCTCGGAGAGGCCCGGCCTCACCTGGATGTTGTCGAACTTGAGGCCCGGCATGGTGAGGTTCTCCTTGTCCACGAACACGGTGCTGTACTGCTGCGTGGCCACGGACACCAGGATGTCCCTGGTCGCCGCCCCGGGCAGCCAGGCGTCGCTCCGGCGGTCCATCTCGCTCATGCTCAGGGCGGTGGCGAAGGGGTCCTCGCTCCCTGCGAACACGGCCTGGATCTGGGAGAAGGGCTGGGGGGACGGAGGGATTTCCAGCGGAGCCGTGGGAACAGCTGGTTCTGCGCTCTCTGTCCCCGGGGAGGCAGCTCCTGCCGGAGAGGCGAGTGGCGACAGCTGCCCGGGAACCCCCGTGCCTGCGTTGGGGTTACTGACGGAAATGAACGTGGAGGTGGTGAAGGAGTCGAAGAAGTCCGAGGCCAGGGAGCTGGTGCTGGCCGTTTCCCCGAAGAACGTGCTCAGGCTGGGGCTGGGCTGCACCGCCGGCGGCGGCGTCCTGGGGGCCGGCTGGCTGGGGCCGCTGAAGCTGGGCGACTTCACCATCTGCGACTCGAAGCCGTCCTGCAGGAAGGGGCTGGGCTGGGCGGCCACGGCCGGGGCCTGGCTGAAGATGGTGCACACGGGCACGGGCTCGTCCTTGGGAGGGGGCGAGCCCGGGGGCCGGGGGCCCGGCTCCCCTGCATCTGCGTGCTCACAGGCGGGCGAGCCTTTCCCTTCTGGCTCCAGGTCTCCCTGCGAGGTGGCCCCGGTGCCAGGAGTCACTTCCGAGCCGTCCCGAGGCGCTTTGTCTCCATCACTCTCACCGTCAGGACTGGGAGGGTCCACGGCGCCTTTGCCCGGGACACCGTCCTGGCTGTGGTCAGCGCTGCCTCCTGCAGGCTCCCGGACATCCTGCGCCCCACCAAGGTCACCGCCGAGGTCACCTGTGTCGTCTTCGCTGTTGTTGGGAGAGTCCGAAATGAGGACGCTCTCCATCATGTGCTCGCTGAGCTTGTCTACGAAGTTATTGGAATCATCCGAGACCGTCTCGTTCTCCTCCGACCCAAACTCGTCGCCCCCGAGATCAATGGTTTCCTCCTGGTAGAGCAGCCCGGGTTCTTGCTGGGGTGCCTCCGGGGCGATGCTTTCTGCGCCCCCCTCGGCTAGCCGGGGCTCCGCCGTCAGGCTCTGCTCAGCGCCCGGAGCGTCCTCCATGGTCCCTGAAACAAAGGCAGATACACCAACCTCATCAGCTTTTCCTCCCAGTTACTATTAAGCTCACTTTCTCCTATTTTTTCTTTCTTCTTTTTAAATATACTTTTATTGATGTCAGAGAGGAGGGAGGAGGAAGAGAGACAGAAACATCAATGGTGAGAGAGAACCATCGACTGCTCCTACACGCCCTGCACTAGGGATCAAGCCCACAACCTGGGCATGTGCCCCGACCGGGAATGGAACCCTGACCTCCTGGGTCGTAGGTCGATGCTCAGCCCCTGAGCCATGCTGGCCAGGCTACTTTATAAAAATGGTAAACACACGCCATCTTACAACTGTCTGACCCATGGAAAGCACAACAGCCAGAGCGACCCCTACTGTCCACTGTGGACCTTGGGTGATAACGACTTGCCCTCAGGCTGCAGCCTGTCCTGTCCGGTGGGGAAGTTGATCAGGGGGAGGCTGCGAACACCATGGGCCTCCCACCTGCTGCTCAGTTTTGCGGTGAACCTAAAACTGCACTAGAAAGTGTTTACCAGTTTTATATTCACGTCGATATTCAAAAGACTCCATTTCTCCAGCCACTTACGTATTGTTGTGGTAAAAGACGGGCAACATGAAACTCACCACCTTAGTCACTTCTAAGTGTACGGTTCAGTGTATTAAGGACATTCATGTTGTGCAACCATCACCACCATCCATGCCCAGAACTCCCCTCATCTTGTGAAACCAACTCTGTGCTCCTTAAACTGACTCCTCCCCGAGCCCGGCACCCACCACCCTCCTTCCCGTGACCCTGACGCTGTGGGGACCCCACAGAAACGGAACCAGCGTGCCTGCCGCACTTCACGTAGCATCATGTCCTCAAGGCTGGTAAGACCGTGTTTAGCATCGATCAGAACTTCCTTACATTTTTTTTTAAATCCCCACCTGAAGATCTTTTCCCATTGCTTTTTAGAGAAGGCAGGAGGGAGAGAAGCATAGATGTGAGGGAGACACGCTGATTGGCTGTCCCCACACGGGCCCCACCGGGGGCTGGGAGTGAGCCCGCATCCCAGGTGTGTGCCCATGAACCGGAATCGAATCAGAGACCCTTCGGTCCATGGGCTGATGCTCTAACCATGGAGCATACAGGCCAGGGCTGCCTAGGATATTTTAAAAGAAATCATCGCAAAATTACAAAGCGAGGCAAAAAGCAACCATCTTTCAAGTCACATTCTCCTCGGAAACCTGGTTTCTAATCCAGTCCAATGGAGGAAGCACCTTCTCCGTTTCCGGGGACAATGCTCGCACAGAGGGAGCCCAGTCCAGCGGGAAATCAGATCCTTACCCTTGAACTTTCAGTACAAACCACTGCCAAAGGACTGCACCATAACCCCGAGTGCTACGGCGTCTCAGCGCCTCGGCGCCGGCCATGCCCCGCAGCCTGCTCTCAGGAGCCGAGGTAGCGAGTGCCGGGAGGAGGGGCCTGGCCTGGGAAAGCCTTAGAAGGTCCGTTATGCCCCCCTCCTCTTCTAAAGGGACGTTTTCTGGGAATAATGTCTATTAAATACTGATTGGACGCAAAACAGGATTTATATCTGTGGCTAAGACAGCATACCCTTCGACCTTCAAAGGTAATATTCTGACACTTGTCACACCCGCTTTTCCTTAATTTTCCACACGCTCATTTCCCCAAACAACCCGCTGCTCAGCCTTTTCAGTTCCTGGCTGTTGGCCCTGTGAGAGGCCCGAGGCTCCACCTCATCGGGGCGAAGCTCTGCTCCGTGAGGCACCACACGTGCCCCCATCCACTCATGAGGGTATTTGAGGGGCTTTTGATACTACAAACTGCTCAGTTACGCCCATTCTCGTACACGTCTCCTGGTGTACGTGTGCAAATTTCCTCATGGTGTTCAAGTGTTCAAATGTGGCCCTGGCCGGTCCGGCTCCGCGGACAGAGCGTGGGCCCCCGGACTGAACGGTCTTGGGTTCCATCCTGGCCGAGGGCACGTACCTCAGCTGCAGGCTCGATTCCCTGGTCGGGGCGTGAGCAGGAGGCAACCCATCGATGTGTCTCTCTCACATCGATGTTTCTCTCGTTCCTTCCCCCTCCCTTCCACTCTCTGTAAAAAAGTAAAAATAAAAGTGTGTGTGTTGGGCCACAGACGATAACTTCATCTTCACTAGGCAGCGTCAGATCGCTTTCCTGAGAGGTTGTACCAATTCGCACACGGAGTAGCAGAGTACAGGTTTTCCTGTTCAACCCATTCACCTCCCCTCGGATCTCAGACTTCGGACTTGGTTCGACACCCTGGTGCCAGTACAAGCACATCCTTTTCACCCTCCAGGGTCCCAGCTGAGAGACCATACCGTCCCCCAAACAAGCAGGAGTGAAATATTTGAACCCAAAAGACAGGGTGTCCTCAAAAAAGGCGGAATGTGTGGCCCGGGACGTGAGACAGGCTGGCTGTGTCAGCGCTCTCGGCGCCTGACGGTGCTTTTCCAACATGTTTCCAGGCTGGACCACGCATGTGCGCGGTGGACACCTCCGTCCAGGACGGGGCCGCGATCACCGACGTTACCGGGGACCTCAAAGCTCTCCCACCACCACCCCTTCACCTCCTGACGCTGGGCCGGGCGGCAGGTCTCCGCCAGCGTCTGTGCTCAAGCGGCAAAGTGGGAGCAAGACAGGTTACGGGGCCTGGGAGGCCGGAGCCAGACCTGCGCCCCGGCCCCCCCTCTGCCTGCTCCCCGGCCCCCCTCTGCCTGCGCCCCGACCCCTCGTCTGTGCCGCCGACGCCTCCCGCCATGACGCGCCAAGGTCCCCGAGGCAGACCCGGCCGGCGGAGCCCGGGGAGGAGCGGAGAGAGCTTGGGGCCGCTCGGCCCGTCCCTGCAGCCCGGCGGTCCTCACCTGCCGCCCGCGGGGTCGGAGAAGGGTCCGCAGGGCCGCGGCCGGGGGGGGGTGAGAACGCGGAGGAAGCAGGAAGGGGGCGTGAACGCTGCCCCTCCTGCGGCGTCTGCGGCGCCTGCGCGCGCCGCCCCTGCGCGCATGCCCAGTGCAACCTCCTCCCCGCCCTCCCAACGGTCGCGGCCGGAAGCGCATTGCGTTTCCGGTTCATGCAGCGGGGGGCGGGGCCCGGAGGTGTGAATGAGGCGGGGCGATGGGGCGGGGCCTGAACCTGGAGGCGTGAACGCGGGCGGAAGTGGGCGGGGCGAGCTGCCCGGAGTGTGGGACTGGAGCGGAGTTATCCTAAACCTGGAAGGCCATGGGCAAACGCAGCTGGAAGGTACAGTTAGGCTTTTTTCATTGGGGCCAAAGCACCCTAGACACTATTTTCAGGGATTTGTCTTTGTGCCTTCCTGTAGCTTCAACTTTTCCTGCTGCACAGTGGTACTATTTGCATAATAGCATTAATGATAAAAGGGTAGTGTTGTAGGCCGTGGCACCGGCACCAGGTGTCTCACCGGTGGGGTCAGACCAAACCTGAGTTCAGCCACCTCCTACTTGGGTTCTGGCTAAGAAAAGAGTTCAGAGCCGAGACCCAGGCTCGCTAGAGAAGATGCATTTGAGCCAGCAGAGAGAAATCTCGAGTGGGCTGCTCAAAGAGCTGCCCTGGGGAATGGCTAGGACTCCTTTTAAACCCTCGGAGGGGAACTCACTGCTTTCTTCTTCAGACTGACCTATCGGGGCGGGCCTGCCGCCTGTCCTAGCATGGAAGTTAGACAGGGCTTTCCTCCAGTCCCTCTCCCTTGTTCTCACCTATGGGTGCGGCTCTACCACCTGACTAACCACGTGCAAGAGGAGAAAAGGTCAGGGGAATCCCGCCTGCACAACCCGAGGCACTCTAGGGTGGAGAGAGGCCCTCCGGCAATGCCTGCCAGAGCAGTCCTAGGGGCATGGTCTTGAGTTGATTATTTCCAATATCTGCTCTACCAGTTCTTTCTCATCACTAGGTGTTAGGGGTTCTGCTCTGGTGACCTGTACCTGGCCCATCGTCCTTGCTCTGCTCCCATCTA
Source organism: Eptesicus fuscus (assembly GCF_027574615.1). Classification (NCBI taxonomy): domain Eukaryota; kingdom Metazoa; phylum Chordata; class Mammalia; order Chiroptera; family Vespertilionidae; genus Eptesicus; species Eptesicus fuscus. The sequence goes on along the minus strand of NC_072488.1, from coordinate 812,409 downwards.
CCTACCTACAACATCCTATCCCAGTGGTCAGCAAACTCATTAGTCAACAGAGCCAAATATCAACAGTACAACGATTGAAATTTCTTTTGGGAGCCACATTTTTTTAAACTTAAACTTCTTCTAACGCCACTTCTTCAAAATAGACTGGCCCAGGCCGTGGTAGTTTGTGGAAGAGCCACACTCAAGGGGCCAAAGAGCCGCATGTGGCTCTCGAGCCTCAGTTTGCCGACCACTGTCCTATCCTATCCTCCTTAGAATAAAATAGTAACATGCAAATCCAGGGAACAGTTTCTATGATTCACACTGACCACCAGGGGGCAGATGCTCAATGCAGGAGCTGCCCCCTGGTGGTCAGTGCGCTCCCACAGGGGGAGCACCTGGCTAGTGCAGCCACAGTGGTGGGAGCCACTCCTGCCTCCGCTGCAGGTGGGTGGTAAGGAACGAGGGGTCCTGGACTGAGAGAGGACGCAGGCCAGACTGAGAGACGATCACTCCCCCAGTGCATGAATTTCGTGCACCGAGCCTCTAGTCAATATTAATAACACCAGTGGTACCCAGATCCCCTCATTCACCCAGCAAATATCCATCTAGCCTTATTCACCAGGCACATCATTTGTTAGGTGCTGGGATACAGCTGAGCCAAACACCAAACCAGACCCCGCCATTTCTTTCTTCTTTTTCTTCCTTTAGCTGCTCCACCCATCTTAGCTGCCTGGCACATCCTAGCTGCCCCACGAATCGAAGTCGAATCCTAGCTCCCCACGCGGCCACAGCTCATCGGTGAATGGAAGTATGAATGGAAGTATGATTCTTCAGTGTTAAGGTTGGAGCCAAGAAGCTCATGGCAGTGGATGGGAAGCATGGAAAGTACTAATGATAACAAAGGACAGTGCCCCGGCCCCAGGCGCTTGATTCTGGGATGATGGAGCCTGGGGCTTCCCGCAGGAGACTCTCTGGCGGCCCCTAATGGCGAGGTGGGGGTAGCACCGTCCAGGCGAGGCCCCGCCCCCAGCTGACGCCCCTCCCACAAACCCGGCCTCGCGGGGCCCGCAGAGAGGGGAGCCCGGGTGGGTTCCTGTGCGCATGCGCACCAGCCGGGTACTGCCGCCATTGGCCGCCGGCAGGAGCGAATCGATGACGCGGCAGGAAAACAGGAAGTGAGCCCTACGGAGACCGCGGCGGGCCAGAAAGGGTCCGGTTTCGGCGCGGGCCGCGCGGCAGGGAACCTATTCGCGCAGCGCAGGGGGCGCGCCGGCTCTCGGGCCCGCCTGAGGCGTGGGGGGGAGGGCGGCAGCATGGAGGACGACGCGCCGGTGATCTACGGGCTGGAATTCCAGGTGGGTCCCCGAGGCCCGCGGCGTCCGGGTTGCGGAGCGGGGCCGGCGCGGTCCCCGCCTCCCTGTCCGCCCAGGGTCCGGAGGCTGCGGGGCCCAAGGAGCTGGTCGTCCGGGGACCGGCCGGGAAGCGCGACTGCCCCGCCGCCTCCCTCCTCCCCAGCGACCCCGCGCACTGCCCGGGTACCTGTGCCTGCGGCTCCCGGGCCCCCGGAGGCGGGAGCTCTGGCTGCTCTGGGCGTTCGGTTCTGACAGTGGCCGCTCCCGAGTCGGAAAGACGGACGCAGAGCTCTCGCGGACCCGCACCAGCGCCCGAGTGTTGACTGACATCCTGCGGGACCGGGCGCATTGGTCAGAGCCCACAGGAGCGTGGGCACAGCCCTGGGACCCGAAGCCCAGGCTGCTCGGAGGCCCCCTGCTCTCCCACTGACGCCCTGTTTCTTTTTATCCTGTGTCCCCCTCAAAGGGTTCCCATCATCCTGTGTCCCCCCCAAAGGATTTCCATCATCCTGTGTCCCCCCAAAGGTTTCCCATCATCCTGTGTCCCCCCCCAAAGGGTTCCCATCATCCTGTGTCTCCCCCAAAGAGTTGCCATCATTCTGTGTCCCCCCCCCCCCCCAAAGGGTTCCCATCATCCTGTGTCCCCCCCCAAAGGGTTCTAATCGTCCTGTGTCCCCCCAAAGGATTTCCATCGTCCTGTGTCCCCCCCAAAGGACTTCCATCGTCCTGTGTCCTCCCCAAAGGGTTCCCATCATCCTGTGCCCCCCCAAAGGGTTCCCATCATCCTGTGTCTCCCCCAAAGGATTTCCATCATCCTGTGTCCCCCCCGAAGGGTCCCATCATCCTGTGTCCCCCCCGAAGGGTCCCATCATCCTGTGTCCCCCCCGAAGGGTTCCCATCATCCTGTGTCCCCCCCAAAGGGTTCCCATCATCCTGTGTCCCCCCAAAGGGTTCCCATCATCCTGTGTCCCCCCAAAGGGTTCCCATCATCCTGTGTCCCCCCAAAGGTTTACCATCATCCTGTGTCCCCCTCAAAGGATTTCCATCATCCTGTGTCCCCCTCAAAGGATTTCCATCATCCTGTGTCCCCCCCAAAGGACTTCCATCATCCTGTGTCCCCCCCAAAGGATTTCCATCATCCTGTGTCCCCCCCAAAGGGTTCCCATCATCCTGTGTCCCCCCAAAGGGTTCCCATCATCCTGTGTCACCCCAAAGGGATCCCATCATCCTTTGTCTCCCCCACAATAGGGTTCCCATCATCCTGTGTCTCCCCCACAATAGGGTTCCCATCATCCTGTGTTTGCCTGGTCCATGGTAGACAAAAAAAACCATTGAGCCACACCAGCTGGGCTGTATATATTTGTTAATCCTCACCAAGGATGTTTTTTCCATTAATTTTTAGAGAGTGGAAGGGAGGAAGGGATGGGGTAGAGAGAGAGGAACATCGTAGTGAGGGAGTTCAGTGTACTCCGTTCAGACTCCGGTTCCAGTTTCGGTGCCTCCTGTGACTGAGAAGACCTGGTCAGCACATTTCCATGGTTCTTCCCTGCTGGGCTCTTGGCTCAGCATCTCCATCGCCTCTTACTGGTTTGGTTCACTGAGTGGTGATGGCAGGCGAGAAGACAGCTCTGTGACGAAGAGGCCATGGCTTTCCTTTGGAAAATTGGGCAAGACACATCCTATATAATAAAAGCCTAATATGCTAAGTGTCCGGTCGTCTGGTTAGCCGTTCAACCAATCAAAGCGTAATATGCTAATGATGTGCTGAGGCTGCTCAACCGCTTGCTAGACGTGTACTGACCACCAGGGGGCAGAGAGTCGACCAGTCAACCAGTCGCTATGATGTGCACTGACCACCAGGGGGCAGATGCTCTGACTGGTAGGTTAGCTTGCTGCTGGGGTCCAGCAGATTGGGATTGAGCGAGACCAGCCAGACACGCCCTGGAGCCCTCCTGCGGTCCCTCCCCAGCTGGCCAACCTGCCATGTCCCTCCCTGGCCCCGATCGTGCACCGGTGGGGTCCCTCAGCCTGGCCTTTGCCCTCTCACAGCCTGGGACACCTTGGGGGATGTTGGAGATCCTGTTTCGGCCTGATAGCAGAACGACAGGTCGCTATGACACGCACTGACCACCAGGGGGCAGATGCTTAATGCAGGAGCTGTGCCTTGGTGGTCAGTGCGCTCCCACAGGGTGAGTGCCGCTCAGCCAGAAGCCGGGCCCGTGGCTGGCGAGCGCAGCGGTGGTGGCGGAGCCTCTCCCGCCTCTGTGGCAGTGCTAAGGATGTCCGACTGCCAGCTTAGGCCCGCTCTTTGTGAGTGGGCCTAAGCCATCAGTCGGACATCCCCCAAGGGCTCCCCGACTGCGAGAGGGTGCAGGCCAGGCTGAGGGACCACCCCCGAGTGTACGAATTTTGTGCACCAGGCCTCTAGTAGAATTATAATAAAGTGACCTGTGATTTAACATAACCAACTAGACAGATACCTTACTGTGCTACCAGCTCCCTGCTTACTGTAACAGAAAGAGAACTGGCCTTAGGCTGGGAGTCTGGGTTGTTCTTGTCTCTAAGCTGTGTGACTGTGGCTAAGTCAGTTACCCTCTCTGGTCCTCAGTGTCGTTATCTCCTGGGTGGGAGTAATATCCATCCTGTCTTCCTATCTGCTTCATTGAATTATGAGGACGGGCCAAGATAAAGTACATGGGCATTTTTGGTGACCTATCTATACTAATAAAAGAGAAACATGCAAATTACCGTCACTCCGCTACGCCCAACAGCCAATCAGAGTGAGTATGCAAATTAACCTGAAAAGATGGCGGCAGCCCTGCCTCCCAGCCGCTCCAGGCCTGTGGGAGTCGAAGTCCGGCCCCAGTGCCTGGCCCGGGAGACAAAGAAGCCGCCTGCCCCTGATCCCTGGCCGCAGCCAGCAGCAGAAGCCTCACGTCCGCCTGCCCCACGTCCTGGGGGAGATGGAGAAACCGGGCCCCAGCGCCTGTGGCTGGCTGCAGCCTGGGAGATGAAGAAGCTGCCCACCCCGTGGTCCCGGGCACCAGCACTTGCGGCTGCAGCCCAAGTGAAGCCACCTGCCCACCATCCCCTGCAGCTGCAGCTGGCCTGGGCGCCTATGGCTGACCAGAGGGAGGGAAGCCCAGATCCTGGGTGCCAGTGGTCAGCTGGAGGAGGGAATCCTGGGTCCTGGATGTGGGGTCGAGGCAGAGATGGTTAGGGCAATCAAGCCAGCAGGGGAGCAGTTAGGGACAATCAGGCTGGCAGGCAGAAGCAGTTAGGGGCAATCAGGCAGGCAGGTGAGCGGTTAGGAGCCAGCAGTTCTGGATTGTGAGAGGGATGTCTGACTGCTGGTTATCCCCTGAGGGGTCCCAGATTGGAGAGGGTGAAGGCCAGGCTGAGGGACACCCTTCCCACCCCGCACGAATTTCGTGCACCGGGCCACTAGTTATACTAGAAAATTTCAATCTTGTTATATCAGGGTCATTGGAACACCTCAAAACCATCATTATGACTACACTTAGAAAGGTCATTTATTTTTCAGTTAACCAAAGAAGCAGGATTACAGACACGGATATCACTCTGTCACCAAAATGGCCAAAGTGTAGTTATTTTTGTAATTTTTCCCATTAATGTACTAGAAAGGTCTTAAATTACACTTTCATGAGATTTCACTGTATTTTTAAAGATGCAGTTTAGGTTTTCTATAAGAAGGATTTTCCTCTTTGATTACAAAGGTGTCTCCCGTGGGGAGGACAGGGCAGTTCAGGTTTGTGGTGTTTTCTGAATGTGGCAGCTTTCCCCAGGACACCTGGTCTGCTCAGACCTTTGTGCGTTTAGGCTGCTGCGCCTCAGGTGGGTGCTCGGCTCCGTCAGCTGCCGAGGAGGAAACACGTTGGGTGCTGGTTCCTCATCGCCCACGCGCGGGTCCTGCGTCCTGGACTGCCCCTCACGGCATCTGCCGCCCGAGCACAGTGTGGTCGTCCCCTCCTCCACGGGGGCGTTACCCTGCTTCTGCCCCAAGTGGAGCTGTGGGGTTTGACTGTCAGAGGTGGCCTCACCCTTCCTCCTGAGCCGTTTCCTCTAGGCCCGGCTTGTTTAGTCGGAGAAGGGTCAGCGAGTCTGGATTTGCTGATGTACACACGTTCTGTGTATGTGTGTGCACATTTTTGGAAGAAGATCTATAGATTCATAAAGAACTCATCCGCTTTGCAGAGAAGTCTAAAACTCCGAAAAGTGTCCAGCCTCGTCTGCCGAGGGGGGCGGGCACCTGGCAGGGGAGCCTGCCGCCTGTCAGTCCTCGAAGGGGAACGGAGGTTTGCTCTCCGACGTCTGGCACTTGGTGCTGCCGCAGACGTGTGCGCCTGGTGGCACTGAGGTCTCTCCGTCGTCGGTGTTTTTGCTCCACTGATGCTTTGGAGGAAGGTGGGAACACGGATCCGCTGTGTTTCCTGTTGTCTCCAGACCTTTTACGGTAGAGGCCGGTGGTTTGTCCCAGCCTCAGCGGTCAGAACAGCGGTGAACCTCTCTTAGGACCGTTTTGAAGAGGATGAATCAAGGCACTGAGGCCTGCAGGACTCCGTGAGCTGGAGGAGGTGGGGTCAGGCCTGCTTCCAGCTGCGGTGGGAGAAGGGCGTGGGTAGGGCTCACTCGCGAACGGTGGTCGTTTCCCGGTGCTGGGACAGTCCGCTCCCACGCCGAGGTTCGCAGCAGTACCCTGCTGTCCTGGGCTCGGCTCTGTCGCCGTTCTGCCAGTCGCCTCTGCAGAGGCCTCGGTTACCACGCCTGCTCGGCCGTGCCGGAGCTGCCGTCTGCTGTTCTGGGGGAGAAAAACGAGTTCAGCCCATCCATCACTGTTGACAATCACGGCTTTATTGAAACACTTACACCTTCATGGCTTCACGTTTGTGCCCACTTACAGTCGCTTCCGTGTACACATTCGGAGTGGGAGGCGGTGGCCGCGTGTTCGTGACCGGCTGAAGTCCAGCGTGGTAAAGGTGTGCCCTTCCTTCCTCCCGCAGGCACGTGCGCTGACCCCGCAGACGGCAGAGACAGATGCCATCCGGTTTCTGGTTGGGACGCAGTCTCTGAAATACGACAATCAGGTAACTGTTTCTGACAGACGCCTCCACTGGCATGACTAACCCTAGTCTTACTTTGTGACCATTTTGCTCTTGATTTTTCAAGCAACATTTGAGGAAATTAATGCCACACGAACAGAAGAACACTTCCATTGGGATGTCACCATCCAGCTGTAGGCACCGGTTGAGTTCAGTAACTTAAACCGTATCCGTGGGCACTGCTGGGTCCTCTTTGTGGTTGCGTGGGACTTACTGTGTAGGTGACTGGGAGGCAGCTGGGGTCAGTGGTCAGCATCAGCCATCAGCCCTTCTGGCCAGTGACGCCCTCTCGTTGCTCACAGCACGCTCTCCACTGTGCCCGGAGGAGGCCGCAGGCCAGCTGGCCCCAGGGGCATGCAGGAGGGCCCGTTGGCTGCACGGCCACTTTAGAAGAAAGCATGCTGGATACTCACAAGGTCAGGGTTCAGTTCCCGGCTTGGCACTGACTGTGACCTTGAACAATGGACTAACCTTGCTGGACTTCATCTCCTCACTGCAAATAGAGGTGAGGCTGTGGGCGGTCGGCACCTCGCAGGCGCCATGACGTGAGGATGAGCGCTGTCCTTGATGGGGAAACGCCACGCACATGGGCCGTGTCTGACGTGCAGGGCCTCGGCCCAGCTATCATGGTCACACGGGAAACGGCCCTCAGGTGTTCGAGAGTTCTGCGTTCAGCCCCATTTTAGGGTCAGACGTACTAACTGTTGGGAACCCTTTCCCGTGCCTCCAGCAGGCGGTGCTGCTGCTTTGCCGGCAGGACACTGCTCCGTCTCGGTCCCTCTGGTGTCCTCACTGAGCCGCTAACTCAGCCTGTGGCTCCGGCCCCAGGTCCGGTTCCAGCCAGGGTGGCGTGAAGGACGGTCTCACGACTTCCTTCCCACCTGCCACTGTACAGGTGTTTGTACACAGGTTCCAAGGACAGGTCTCGAGTGTCCGGCCTGCGGTGTCCCGTGCCGCTCTGGGAAGGTGCTTGGCATTGCTGGGACGGGCATCCATCGGTTCGCTCGGCAAGCGCTTACTAGTGCGCTCACAGGCCGTGGTCCCCTCGCTGTGGGCGTGCCGGGCCCACGGAACACAGCAGGTGCGTCCTGCTCAGGGCTGCGCTCTCAGTGCGATGGCGAGAGGGAATGCGGACGCTGCGTGGCCGTGGTGACGGGCATGTGCAAGGCGGCGCGGACCCAGGAGCAGCGCCCTCGCTTCGGTCTGTTGGCGTTGGAGCCGCACCACGGGGAAGGTGGCCCTTTCGCCGAGGCCTCGGGCCGGGATGGCATGTGCTCATTGCCGGGGCCCTGTGTCCTCAGTGCTGGGTGGGCTCGTTCCCCGGCGGAGCCTGGCCAGGAGCGGGGGAGGGGGCCACACACACCTGCTCTGCTCCCCTGCGCGGCTGGAAACAGCCCTCACGCCTCACCCAACATGGGCATCCCTCTCAAGGAGACATGCATGTTTCCCCATGTGACACGTGGGTTCTTACCACACACGACTCACACATGACACATCCAGTGCACACACAGCACACGTGCTTCTTCACACGTGTGACTCATGTTTCCTCCTACAAGCAGCATGCATGTTTCTCTTGTGGATGGCCTGTGTTCTCATATGTGATTCTTCCTCTCACATGTGACGTGTATTTTCTGCCCACACGAGATGTGTGTTTGCAGGGGCTCCCGCAGGCGCCGGCTGTGGCCTGTGCTGGTGGTAACGGCCCTGCAGCTAGGAGAGGAGGCCCGTGGGTGAGCACAGCCCTCGGAGCCCTGCTTCTGTCTGCAGAGGGGCCGTGCGTGTTGGTGGTTCCCGTGCTTCCCAGCCATGTCATATGTGATTGTCAAGTGCGTGATGACGGAGAGACTGTCGCCAGGCCTGTCTCCTGCACCCTCCCCTGGGCTGTGTCCTCCTGTGAGGGGCCTGAGCTGCACTCTCCTGGGGTGGGCACCGGAGCCTCTCTGTGTCGTCCTCCAGCAGCTGGTGTTGAGGATGCGCTGGGGGGGGAGCGCACCTGGAGCGGGCACAGCCGGGTGCTGGAGGGGGGGCACAGCCGGGTGCTGGAGGGGGGGCACAGCCGGGAGCTGGTGGAGGGGGGGCACAGCCAGGTGCTGGTGGGGGGGGCACAGCCAGGTGCTGGTGGGGGGGCACGGCCGGGTGCTGTCGGGGGGGGGGCACGGGTGGGTGCTGTGGGGGGGGCACGGCCGGGTGCTGTTGGGGGGGCACGGCCGGGTGCTGTGTGTGGGGGGCGCGGCCGGGTGCTGGTGGGGGGGGGGCGGCCGGGTGCTGGTGGGGGGGGCGCGGCCGGGTGCTGTGGGGCGGGGGGGCGGCCGGGTGCTGGTGGGGGGGGGCACGGCCAGGTGCTGGTGGGGGGGGCGTGGCCGGGTGCTGTGGGGCGGGGGGGGCGGCCGGGTGCTGGTGGGGGGGGCACGGCCGGGTGCTGGTGGGGGGGGCACGGCCGGGTGCTGGTTGGGGGCACGGCCGGGTGCTGGTGGGGGGGGGCACGGCCGGGTGCTGGTTGGGGGGGCGCGGCCGGGTGCTGTGTGGTGGGGGGCGGCCGGGTGCTGTGTGGCGGGGCATGGCCGGGTGCTGGCCCGGGGGCCCTGTTGACTGGGTCCAGAAGGTAAATACAGGCTTCCAGGACACAGGTGAGAGCTGAAAGTAGCTGCAGGAGCCTCTGACCCTGGGGTCAAGGTCAAGGTTGGGGCTGGTTCCAGCCATTCCCACACGTGCTACCTCAGTGGACAGAACTGGTGGTGTTGACCCCATTTCTTTTTTTTTTTAAATATATTTTATTGATTTTTTACAGAGAGTAAGGGAAAGAGATAGAGAGTTAGAAGCATCGATGAAAGAGAATCATCAATCAGCTGCCTCCTGCATGCCCCCCACTGGGGATGTGCCCGCAACCAACGTACGTGCCCTTGACCGGAATCGAACCCGGGACCCCTCAGTCCGCAGGCTGACGCTCTATCCACTGAGCCAAACCGGCCTCGGCTGACCCCATTTCTAATCAGATGAGGGAGTTGGCCCTGGGCAGTCACATGGTTTTCCAAGGTGACCCAGCTCGGATGTGGCTAAGACACCCTGCCCCTCAGCTTGCACTTAGGAAGCACGTGCCCTGAGAGTGTGTGTCCTGAACACGCGCTGTGCTGTCTGTGCAGCCCCGCGCAGACAGGCATGTGCGGGAGCTCCCCGTCCCAAGGTCAGACAGCTGGCCCAGGCCCAGGCTCGGCCCCGCCAGGTGGTGACAGCTCAGGTCCGGCTGTGCTGCGGGAGCTGTGACAGTGGATCTCGGCTCCTCTGCCTGCTCTGATGCCCCCGCCCCTCGCTTTCCCGCTCCCCAGGCTTTCCGGGAGGGGTGGCTGCGCTGGGCGGAAGCCCCCGGCTTTGCCTCAGGCCTCAGCTCCTCCCGCAGCCATCGGGTCCCTAGAAAGTGCCGCTGCTCAGCTCGCTGCTGGTTCTGGAGACGGAGGAGCTGTCAGTGCTGGCCCTCCTGTCGCAGGAAGCGCTTTGTTTCTGCCGTTGGTTTGCACGGGGCTCCCCGATGGCAGGGCGAGCCCTTCTGAGTCTGTCTCTGGGTTCTCCAGTGAGGAGGGGTGCACGTTGGTCGTGGGGCAGCTGGCAGAGGCTAGGAACCCGGGGTTTCCGGTGGGAGGGGTTGGCCTCTGCACTGGACTGCTCCACGGGTTTCACTGCATATTGCAAACCCCGCTTCCTGTGCGGGCGGGGGACGAGTGCCGGGCTGGCCAGGGGGAGGCTGTGACGTGCCCTGACCATGAGCCCCGGGCTGTGGAAAGGCGGACGGCCCTCCAGGGATGACAGCACAGCTGGCTCCCTCCTAGCTCTCTCCCTGTAATTTTTTTCTCTTTAGTTTGTGAGCTCCAGTGTCCTGTGTTAGCATTTTGATTAAGGACAGCTCTGTCACACGGTGCCCTCTGCCGGCAGGTTCTGTCCTTGGCCACCCTTGTTGGGAATCAGATTCCGGGGCCCCAGGCCAGGCTAACTGACCCTCCATTTCACCCCCCCCCCCGCCCCCTGCCCCTTCCCATTCCGTTAACGAGACAGGAATGTATTGCCCTGTGTCCTGGAAGCATCTCGAGGAGGCTGTTTTGGGCGAGGCTGGACCAGGGCTCAGCAGTGCAGCTGAGACGCCACGGCGCTCATGCCTGTGTTTTTCTGGATGGCCTGCTGAAGTTAGGGGCTCTACCATTTCTCTCCGTCCCTCAAGCACGGCCCAAGGCACTCTCGGGTTGGCCCGGATGGACTGTACCACTTCTGTTCCGAGAATCCCCCTTGCTGGGCGCTGAGGTTGGAATGGGGGTCTTTTCCTGGCTGCCGAGCACATCCTGGGTCATGGACGGATGTGAGCGTGCGGGCCGCCTTTGCTCCAGCAGAGTATGGTCCGGACGGGTGCATGGTAGCTGTGCTGTGGCATGACGAGGGGTTCGATCACATGTAACTGTCACTTACCATTAAAGGCTCAGCTGAAGGACCGGGTATGTGTCCCAGGGATCTTAGAAGTCAGGTGCCCACATTTCCGAATGCTGCAGCAGGAGCCCAGATGGTGAGTGGCTCGCCCAGCGTCACTCAGCCAGGAAGTGGCGGAATCAGAGCGGGACCCGGCCTCCTGACCCCCGATGGCCTGTGGCGCGGAGGCTGACCGCCTGCAGTGGGCGGGAGTGAAGAGGCTGGTGCTGGCGACTTGCCGTCTGCACTGTTATGTCTTCTTCTTAAGGAAAGGCCAGGCCAGCAGGGAGGTGTTTTTTGTTATGAATGACAAGGCAGGGGCGCATTAATGGTGAGGCCAAGGCGGGGGTGAGGGGTGGGGGAGGTAAGGGGGTACCTGCTGTGGGGGGGTGAGCCCAGCCTTCTAGCCAGGGCCGTTCCGCTGACCCCTGGGGAGGGCTGTGCTCCGTGGCAGGAAGCATCCTGCTCAGAGGGGATCCTTACCTTCTCCTAAGAGGGAAGCTTTTGATTTCTCATATTCAGCTTTACACACTTAAACATTTCTTTTCAAGCTTTTGTTTACCTTTGTTCCATAAGAGAGGACGCAGAAAGGCTGGCCGGACTCCCGTGCCCAGGCGTGGTCTGGGCCCTGCTTCCGAATGAATCGTAGAGCTCTCACTCCTGAATGTCCGCCGCCCTGCCCTGGCAAACCCGCCTGTAACAGCTCCAACAACGGTGATTCAGAGCCTAGGAGTTTGGTCTTCGTTATAAGCTGTTAGTGAAGAACTCAGACATGGCTTAACACTGCCCAGCCAGCCACAGTGTTCCCTGCCCTCTGAGCCGTATTAATTGGTCTTTCCTCTGTGCCCCCTAATCTTCCCACGCACCTTTATTCCGGTGCTTTCTCCACCGCATTACTTGTTTCTGTGACTGCATATCCTTGTCAACAGGACAGTCCTCTGTGGTTCTAGTGCGGGTTGCGGGGCGGGGGGGGGGGCCTGGGAGCAGACAGCTCGTCTTCGGGGTGCACTCGGGGAAGCTGAGCTTCAGGGTCACACGGGCGATAAGTGGCAGTGGGGAGTTTGAATTCTGCTCTGAGTCCAGAGCCACCCTTAGGGGTCTGGGGGTGGCTATGCCATGCAGACAGACCCTGTGAGGGGAAGTGTCGGGGTAGCACGGGCCCCTGTAGCAGGCATGGAGTGCAGAGGCTTCCAGGGTCAAGGGCACATTGCTTAAAATAGCATTTAATGCTTGTTCTGACGGCAAAGCAATGCATGTTAATCTATGCGTGTTAATGCATGTTTGTGTTGAACTAAATGTTAACAACACAAACAAACCACAAAAAAGGAAAGAGGAAGTCTGTACTCTCGCCATCAGGAGAGAACCAGTCACTTCCCGGTGCTGTGTCACGGGGACATGCCTGCTGTCCACAGAACATGCGGCAGCTCACCTGCCGGAAGGGAGGTGCCTGGGAGGGACTGCGGGAGGTTGGCTCCAGGGCGTGTCTGGCCTGTCTTGCCCAGTCCCGCCCCGCTGGCCACCTTCTAATTAATTTCCTTTCAATGTGCACAAATCTGTGCACTGGGTCCCTAGTTAATTATAATAATGACTAGAGGCCCGGCGCATGGATTTGTGCACCAGTGCAGTCCCTTGGCCTGGCCTGTGGGGATCAGGCAGAAACCTAGCAGTCCGACATCCCCCGAGGGGTCCCAAATTGCAAGAGGGTGCAGGCCAGGCCAAGGGACCCCAACGGTGCACAAACCGTGCATTGGGCTGGTTTCAGCTGATCCCCACAGGCCAGGGCGAGGGACCCCACTGGTGCATGCCACCAGGCCTCCAGTATGCATATACGATCTTTGGTTAATCTCTTCCCGCCCCCGCCCCTTCCCTCTGAGATTCATCAGTCTGTTCCATGTTTCTCTACCTGTGTGTTGAGCACCTGCCCCCTGGTGGTCAGTAAGCGTCATAGCTACTGGTCGCTTAGGCTTTTATATACACTAGTATAGATACTGCATTTTAGCCACTAAATGCTAAGTTAAACATGCTGTCTCCATGCTTTTCTGGATAAATTTTCGAGGAATTAAAATGATTCCTACTTTCACTCTCTTATAAATACCCCAAGCCAATGAGAAAGATAAAACATAACTTCAAAAATAAATTTATACTAAGAAAATAATAGTGGGCGTGCACAAAGATTTCTATCAGAGAATGTTCGCTGCGGGTCCCTCAGCCTGGCCTGTGGGGATCAGGCTAAAACCAGCTCTCTGACATCCCCCGAGGGGTCCCGGAGTACGAGAGGGCACTCTGCAAAGTTGCTGTCGTACAGGGTGTGGAACGCAAACGCAAGTGTGCAGTAACCAGATTCAGGGCCAACAGTGCCCCAGCAACAACATAACCCACGGCCAAAGGTGGAATCACACGGCCCCGCGAGGAATCGGGCTCCCTCCTCTCTGGTTTTGGGGTGTGTCACTCAAGAACTGCCGCTGCCAAGTCACTGCAGTTCGGCAGCTCCTGCATTGAGCGTCTGCCCCCTGGTGGTCAGTGCATGTCATAGCGACTGGTCGGATGGTCAGACACTTAACATATTAGCCTTTTATATATGTAGATGTTATAGGACCAGAGGGTTGACAGCTGTTGGACTCATTTTTAAAAAGAAGTTTAAGGTGTGCTGGTGTACAGTCCCATCCCAGTCCTTCCCTCCTCGCCCATGGGGGGTGGTGGTGCTGATGTGCCACGCCCACCGAGGAGTGGGCAGAGCTGGTCAGTCCCAGGCCCGCCACTCCCCTCCCCACAGCCGTCCAGCAGGTCCCAGAGGCTCTGGGCCGATTAGCGCCCCTGGATGACGGCCCCGGCATGAGCTGTGGCCTAAGTGAGCCCCCGGCACAGAGCTCGGGTGGGTGTCTCGTCTCTTTAGGACCAGGTATGACGGGCCGTGTGATGTGGTTGCCACCTTAACACGGGGACGTCACGCCCGTCTCTGAGAGGAGCGTCGTAAGCTGGCCGTGCGGACTGGGCACCGTTAGCGTAACAGGAGTACCACTGCAGACGTCCAGATGCCCTCGCCCGTGTCACTGCTTTGTCACGGGAGGTCCTGACCTGCTTGCTCTCTTTGTGTCTGTAGATCCACATCATAGACTTCGATGACGAAAACAACATCATAAACAAAAATGTCCTCCTCCACCAAGTGGGTGAAATCTGGCACATCAGTGCCAGCCCCGCAGACAAAGGCGTGCTGGCCACCTGCTACAGTAAGAGTGAGTACCAGCCTTCTGTGCCCGCCGCCGAGGCCCCTGGGGGTTGCCGCGTGTCGCTGTGGGCTGGTGCGTGATTCAGAGGGTCTGCGGTCGGTGAAGGCGCAGTGTTCACAGAGGTGGTGCTCCCCTGGGCCGATGGTGCAGGGGTGACGGAGTCCCAAGTCCCAGACTCGGGCCTGGAGCCTCGCTGTTCCTGGGTCTGATCCCTCGGGGCAGGGAGCGGGGAGGGCCGGAGGTCCTGGGATACAGGACGGCAATGAGCCGCACGCCCCGGAAGGCGCAGGCGGCGTCCCTGCTGCCTGTGTGTGTGATAGCAGCCAGGACATGCCTGTCAGGACCCTGCTAACCTCTCCGCACACGCGCTGGGGGTTCGTGTCCGGGGACCTTTCGCCGAGTGCCCGCCCCAGCGTCTGTGACACGCCTCCTTAACCCTCCTTTCTCGCCAGCAGCTGGTGCTCAGGTCTGTCTTCAGGGGACGTCTCCCGCTTCTCCCTCCCTGGGACGTGGGCCCGAGGGAAGCCTCTGGGTTTGCGAGAAGTTCCTAGCATGATTTCTTCACTTGTCCAGTGAGCCAGGACGCGTGTCAGCATTCCGTAACCCTTAGACATCGTCGCCCTCTACCTCGCCTTTCCGGGGGCTTCGGAATATGACTGGAGGGGTCTCCCCTGTTTGTGTGTGGCTGCAGGTGCCGCTCCTAGAACCGCGGGCTGCCCCCTGCCTTCATAGTCCTGCGTGCGCCGCCCCCTTTATCCCCACGCCCTGGTCTAAAAAGACTTCCCTTCAGGGCAAGAGAGTGAGTTTCTGAACGGTCTTTCTGCCCCGATTCTGTCTCTTTTCTTAGCTTTTAACTGCGTCACTGGTTGATGGGCGCAGCGTCCCGGGACCCACGCTGAGGCCCGTTCTTCCTCCGTTGTCCGAGTCAGGAGCTTCTCCAGGAGGCCCTTCCTTTCTCCTTTTCCCTTTGAGGAAGGTCACTTCCCGTGCTGTGGTCTGTGACGGCCTGGGGCGCCGCCCCACCTTCCACGGCGTATTTGGGATGGAAACATGCTCTGTCCTTGTGTATAAGTAGCCGTTGTGTTAAACAATGAAGACTAAGCTTGAACTAGTTTATCACGTGAGTGCCCTTCCCCCTCTTGGAGTGGATGGTTTGGGGTCTGTGGCCCTGACAGCCATGTGCTCCAGCCTCCGTGCTACATTCTGCGTCCACCTCCCTCCAGCCTTCTCTGGTCCCGGTGTGGGGAGGTGGACGGAGGCAGCAGTCGGTCGCCCTGCACGGCCCGAGCAGCTCCTGCGTGCAGCGCTCTGCGCCCCTCACTCTGCCTAGGAAGGGCAGCGCATTGAGGAGGTGAGTGACCTCGAACTCCCGCCCTGTCCGGCCCAGCCACACCCGTGCCGCCTCGCTTACCTCTGTCCTGGCTTACGGATAGGGCTGACTGCCGCCGTCTGAGTTCACCCATCGCTCTGACGAGTGTGAAAAATCAGGTCTCGGCGTCGGGGTGGTGGTGGGCTTTGTACATTCAGTACATTCTTTCGGAACTTCTTCTACATGGATGAAGGTTTTTTAAAAAACCTCTAGTTTTTCTTCCTGAAAACTTTACGAGAAGAATGCCTCAGGGTGGAAGCAAGAGGAGGGCAGGAGGGAGGGCGAGGCTGACACCACGGTCGCCTGGAGTCTGCACAGGGCGGCGACAGGGAGTGGCCCCCGGGAGACGGCCACGCACCCTGTGGAGTCTGCACAGGGCGGCGACAGGGAGCGGCCCCCGGGAGACGGCCGCGCACCCTGCAGACAGAGGCACACCCTCATCGTTGCCGATGTCCCCCCGGGGGGCCAGGCCTCTGAGCCCGGGAACCTGCTGTCACTCAGGGAAGTCACTCTGTGGATATGACGTCTGCCCCTCCCATGTCCATTCGGACCTGTTAGGTCTGCATGGCACTCTGACTCCCACAGTCAGGTCCTTCTCACAGGTCTCGGTGGCGCCTTGGAAAAAAAGCGTCCTATGTCATAAAGAGCTAATATGCTAATTAGAACCAACAGCAGAACGACGTCCGGACGACCTTCGGACGAAGCCGGGGCTGCGAAGGCCGAGCCCCTTGCACAGATTTCGTGCATCGGGCCTCTAGAGCTTCAGATAACGTTTAATGGACTATGTTTAACAACTGTGGCTTTACTACCTTCATTTCCTTTTTTTCTTTTTTCTTTCTGATTTTGTATAATCATTTCAATGACCCTTTGACATAGGAATTAGTCTGTCCGGTTTACAGATGAGGTAGCAGAGGCTCAGAGAGGCTAAGCTACTTGCCTGGGGCCACACAGCTTCTAAGTGGCAAAGCAGAGATACATATCTGTGCCCGATACTTCCTGCCTTCCTGGCCATGAGCCTTGAGCAGACCACCTCGAGTTTTGGTGTCATGTTAGCATTTCCGCTTTTTCTGAATTAGAAATGGTTCACACCATTGCTTCTGTCTGTTGTGTGCTGTCTGTCTGTTACGTGTGAGCATCTGTTGTATTTGCCTGTCACACGGGTTGTGTGTGTGTGTCTGTCATGTGTATCTGTTGCATGTGTTTTGTGTGTGCCTGTCTTATCTATTTATGTGTCACACGTGTCTGTCATGTATGCTGTGTGCATACCTGTCTGCGGTGTGTGTCGTGTGTTTGTCACATGTGTGTTATGTGTGTTGCGTATGTCGTGTGTCTGTGGTGTGTGTGGTGTCTGTCTGTGTGTGGTGTGGGTGCACATGTGGTGGCTGGCTGTACCCATGGCGCCTCTTGGGCAGCAGGGGGCGCCAGCGTCCTCTCTGTGCCTCTCACTCTGGTCCTTCCCACTGCCCTCCCTCCGCCCGTTGGCTGTGCCCTTGGCTGATCCGTTAGCCAAGCTTCCTTGCTCTTCCCAGGCATTTCTCTAAATATTGTCACGGACTCGAAGACCTTGCTGGGAAGCACGTGGCAGAATAAGGCTCACTGCTGGCCTCTCGCTGACGTGACACGGGCATGGGCGTGCCTGCCTCATGGTGTGGGTGCCCGTTCCCTAACCCCACACCCAGGCCCCCGGGGCCTGCTCAGCCCCCATGTGGCGGCAGCACGCTGGACCCCCAGGCGGTGGGTGAGCCGCGGCTGCCTGGCCATGTGCCTCCGCTCCCTGGGGTTCGGATCGGTCGGTGGCTGTGAGCACATGCTGATGAGGAGCCAGTACCCTCGGGCCTGTGAGGGACAGCAAAGCCGGGCCCAGGGTGACGTGCGGGCCTTCACCAAGTCCTCCGCCCTGAGGGGTGAAGGAGAGAGGGTGGCCGCGTGCCGTCGCCAGGAAGCTGTGGGGGATGCTCTGAGCCCACTAGCTCAGCTGCCACCTTCACGCTCTCCGATTGCAGGTCCCCTGGGGGGGAGGTCTGACCCGGTTCCTGAGACGCCCTGGAGCTCCCAAAGCAGGGCTCAGAGCACAGCAGTTCTCGCACAGGCCTCTCTTGACGCCAAGAGAGAGAATGGGAGATAAATGATGGAGATTCCTTTGGCGAACGGAGGCCTGAGCGGCAGGGGGAGAGCTGGAATCCATGGAGACTACCCCCCCCCCGTCTGCGGACGACAGAAGGGAGCCCCAGCTGCAGCACAGCCCGCTGTCGGAGGCCCACGCTGCGTCTGGGTGAACCCCCTCCGTGTGTTCTGCAGATACGGAGGGTGGGGCAGGTGCGCTAGGGAAGAGGAGGGTTTTCTTACCAGCCGGGTGCCAGGAAGTTGCGCCTTGAAAAGCAGAAGTTGGGAAATGATGGCAAGAGAACCTCGGGGTCCTCAGGAGGCGGCGTGCCGTGCCGCTCAGCCAGCGTGCCAGACCCTCGCCTGGCCTTCCCTGCCCTCACGCACCACGTAAATGTGTTTTGAAATAAAAATGTTTTGTGTTCCATTTTAGCACTTAAACATCTGTGGGCTCTCGTTTTTCTGGGACTCACACACGAGGTGGACGGACTCTTCACTGGAATCGCTGCACTAAGCAGAGGGCGGCGGCGGATGGTCTCCCTGGAGATGGGAGCCCAGAGGGACTGCGCGGAGGGCGTGTGCTGTGTGTGCTGTGCGTGTGGAGGGCATGTGCTGTGTGTGCTGTGCGTGTGGAGGGTGTGTGCTGTGTGTGCTGTGCGTGTGGAGGGCATGTGCTGTGTGTGCTGTGCGTGTGGGGGGTGCTGTGTGTGCTGTGCGTGTGGAGGGTGTGTGCTGTGCGTGTGGAGGGTGTGTGCTGTGTGTGTGGAGGGTGCATGCTGTGTGTGTTTTTTATATCCATTCATCCATCGATGGACGCTTAGGATGTGTCTGTTGTAAATAATGCTGCCGTGAGCGTGGGAGTGCAGCAGATTATCTAGGGTCTTTAGACCCGGATATTCCGTTGCTCGTGCGTCCCGAGTGCTGGCCTCATCGCTCTGGGCACAGAGGCCCAGGACTGTCTCTGTGAGCACACTGCGCCAGGACTCGCTGCGTTCCCAGGCGCTCAGACGTGTGTATCTGCCCGGGCCCCTCCTGAGTGTGGACTCCTAGCAGGCCCAGGGGCCCGTGTTGCAGATCTGTGTGGCTTTGGGATTTGAAGAGCGGAAGGAGAAGTCTGATCGCCAGGGGTCTGCCTGCGCACTGCTCAATCCGCGCGTTCCTGACTTGGGAGACGAGGGCTTGCCCGTGAGAGCTGAGACAAGGGACACCTGCATTGTCCTTCCAGTCGTGGGGTCCAGGGATAGGCAAGTTCTTAATGAGCTTTTTTTTGTGTGTGTGATACTCTCCTAACTGACTTACTTGGATCCCATCTGCACCATTTCTCTGTCCTCATTGACTTTCTGTGGCACCTCCGAATTTAGTATCATCTGGAAATTTAATTAATGTGCTGTTTACTGCTCCTTCCAGATCACTAATGAAGATGTTAAATAAGACCTGGTCCCCAGGGCTCCCCACTGGACCTCCTCACAGTTTAATGTTCTGTCCTCTATCTGTGCCCTGGGTTCCTGTCCTTCTTCCAGGTTTCCAGCCACGAGGGGGTGCTTGGACAAAGCCCAGTTTGAGTTAATTTTTCCAGGAAGACTAGAAAACCCTGCGCCGAGTTCCTCCCAGATGTGTGACTGGCTATGCTCTCCCCGGCCAGGGATTTGCTCCCGCCCTTGGCCGTTGCTCCCGCCCCAGGCCCAGAGTTCTGTTCTGGAGAGGCAGAGAGGGAGCACTTAGCTCCGCTCTTGAGGCCAGGACCCAGGCCCGCGGTGCTCCCTGCCTGCGGCGCTGTGCACCGCGCACAGAGGTGCCTCGCCGCCTCTGTCTTCGTCGGCTCACGTCGCATGAAAAACACCACAGGTCGGAGTGATGCGGAGATGGGGTGTCGGCAGCACTGGTATCTCTGCGCCCCTCTCCTTGGCGTGTGGACAGCCGTCTTCTCCCCGTGTCCTCAGTGGTCTTCCCTCTGTGTGTCCTAATCTCTCCTTCCGAGGACACAGAGCCTCTCCCAAGTGACCCCGTTTAACTTGATCACCTCTTTAAAGGGCTCACCCCCAAATGCAGTCACATCCTGAGGTGCTGGGGTTAGGACTTCCTCCCGTGGATTTGGGGGGCACAGTTGAGCATATGAACTGTGGATTCTTTGACTTGTTCACTCATGCCCGTGGTTTGGGGAGGGGTTCCATCTGAATTAGGTCCCCAGGCCAGCCCGGCCATCGCAGTGCACTCCCGGGTTCCACGACGTGGTCCGCAGCTGGCGCACGCTCTGCTTCTGCGTTTTCACTCCAGGTGAGACCTCGCCCGCCTGCCATCTGCTTGCGGAGGCCTGAGGTGCTCCCGAGACTGGAGCAGGCGTCCTCAAACTACGGCCCACGGGCCACATGCGGGTGTTCTCGCTGTTTTGTTTTTTCACTTCAAAATAACGTATGTGCAGTGTGCATAGGAATGTGTTCATAGATTTTTTTAAACTATAGTCCGACCCTCCCACGGTCTGAGGGACAGTGAACTGGCCCCCTGTTTAAAAAGTTTGAGGACCCCTGCGTGGAGTGTAGCGGGGAGGCGTGGCCAGGGGACGCTCCCTGATTGGGAGATGGACTGGGCGTGACGGGCGTGGCCTGGAGGGCGTGGCCGAAGCCTGTGCCCCGGAGACCAGCCTCTGACCTGTGCCTGCTCTCCCAGTGACTGACAGGGTGGGGTGCTGGGCTCCAGGATGAAAACACACCCTGCGGGGCAGGGGTGAGGGGGTGCCCAGGGCGAGGAGCCAGCGCAGCACAGGGCAGGCGCCTGCGAGCGGAGCGGTGGCCGAGCAGCGCGGCCATGACCACGCTGGGCCCGGGGTCCTCCGAACGCGCAGGACTTGGCAGGCGGAGGGCATGTCCCTGTCTTTTAGGGCTGAGTGGACGGGTTGGAGTGATGCATCCAAGCCCCGGAGCAGGGGAATTTCGGCATCAGACCTGTATTCTCAGATCACGAGGGGCCGGGAGGAGCTGGAGGAGAGGGGCCAGGCGCGCCCAGCACGGGACACGGAGGGCACGGGAGGCCTGCTCACCTGCTGCCTGTCGTGTCACTCGCCCACGCTGTGGTCCTGGGACTGTGAGGCTGGCTTTAAAAGGCGCTCTGGAAATGAGAGAGACCCTCCACGTGCCAGAAAACACAAGCCCAGGGAGGCAGAGGGGGCCTTAAAAATAAAAAAGTGATAAAGGGAAAGGCACATGGAGAACAGAGGTAAAACGTGGCAAAATGGTTTTGCAATTAAGAATTCTAGAAGTCTCCCATAGAATTGGCGCTGGCTTAACTCATCCTGTGACCCTGTGGAAGGGAGGCTGAGTGGCAGCTGGTATTACCGGCAGCCGGAATCAATCTCGTGCCCCCGCGTTCGGAGGGAGCTTCCCACACTCGGCCTGGGATGAATTTTTCAGCAGAGGAAGGTGAAATGTCAGGAAGGCTGTAGATCATGCCGGCGCAGGGTCCTTGGGAAATGAGAACAATGAGGGGCTGACGGAGCCGCGGGCTGTGAAATACGGCTGGCGCGTCCCCCGGCTGGCAGGCAGCCCGGCGCTCCGCTCCCGGGGACAGAGCAGAGGACAGATTGGTCATCGACCCAGGCCCGCAGTGTGGGGACAGCCTGTGCTGTTGCTGTGGCTGTTGGGGTGGGCGTGGGAGGGGCTGATTAAGGCCCCAGGTGAGGTTGGGGGTCAGGCTCGCCCCGCTCCCCACTCCCACAGGGAGCCCTTTCCCCCCTTTCTTTTCTGCCCACGCTCCTGCCTGGGCCTCCATTTCTCACCTCAACGATTAGAATTTGACTCCTACAACTAATTTTCTTCTTTTTTAAAAAATACATCTTTATTGATTTCGGAGAGGAAGGGAGAAGGAAAGAGAGATAGAAACACCAATGATGAGAGAAAATCACTGATTGGCTGCCTCCTGCACGTCCTCCACTGGGGATCAAGCCCACAACCCAGGCATGTGCCCCGACCATCGAGCCTGGGACCCTTCAGTCTGCAGGCTGACACTCTATCCACTGAGCCAAACCAGCCAGGGCTACAACGAATTTTCTTAAAGCATAGCTCCGGGCTCCCCGCTCCGCGTCTAGGCAGCCGGCACTGCTCCCCGCGGCTGCGTGGCGAAGCCCTGACGCTCACCGTCTCTGAGGCTTTGAGCAATCCCGGACCCTCCGTGAGCCTCGGTTGTATCTGCGAACCTGGGAGGGTCATGATGGGATGAGGTGGCGTTAATGCTCTAACGCAGTGATGGCGAACCTATGACACGCGTGTCAGCACTGACACGCGCAGCCATTTCTGATGACACGCGGCCGCATGCCGAGGATGAAACATTTGCTGCTCCTGAGGATGAAACGTTTGCGACTAGAGTCTTGGAGTTAGTTTTTTCCTCGAAGTGACACACTACCCGAGTTATGCTCAGTTTTTTGGCGAAGTTTGACACACCAAGCTCAAAAGGTTGCCCATCACTGCTCTAACGCGTGCATGCTGGCCCTGTGTCCTTCACCCTCACCTGCTGCTGCCACAACATCCTGGGCCCCTTTTACACCCCACACTCCGCTGGAATCCTGCCGCCTTCCTGGCTGACCTCTGCCTTAGCCATGCTTCCTCCAGATCTCTGCCTGTCACAGTCAGTCTGTCACCCACCTCGTCGTCACCGTCATCGCTGACCCTCTTCTCCCCCCTCCAGCGTGTACGAGACTCTGGGGGGGAGGGGAATGGGGGAAGGGCTACTCTTCTCTGTAATTGCAGGCCGGTCACTCAGCCTCCCTGGGTCGCTGGGTCCCCAACTGGGTGGGTAGGTAATGTATTCATTGCCTTTCTTACCAATTTGTGGCGAAGCTGAGATGGGCGTGTGCATCAGAAGGGCTGCCCTAGAAAACACCGGCTACCCCATTAAACGTGAAATCGGATACACGAGGAGTAGCTTTTAGTGTGAGTAGGTACTGTTCAGAATATTTCTGTTTTCCATCTGGCAGCCCTAGTCAGAGGGCACGCCCAGGATATGGCTTTGATGCCGCCCACTGTAGAGGGAGCTGGTCTGCGGGGCCCGCTCCTGCCGACTGGCCGAGGCAGGGACAGCAGCTGTCACCAGGAGGAACTTCCTTCGCCCGGGCACCGGGACAGAGCTGAGAACCAGGGAAGTTCTCCCCACATGCCCGTATGCCCAGATCCCACGCCGGCCTGTCCCCTCCCGCTCAGCCAGTGCCACCTCCCGGGAGGCCTCTCGGGGCTCGGCTGGCGCTTCTCTCATCGGCACATTTAATTGGGCCTCTTACCGCCTGTCACTCGGACTGGGACTGGGCGGTCAGCTTGCCTGTCGGTCCTCTCCCAGGAGGGCCTGATGGTGCATCAGAGCTCAGTGCTGTGTCTCCAGTGACAGACAGGGGACCGGGCGGGTGGTCCTTAGGAGCACAGCCTGATGGGGGTTTTCTTCTCCAGCAAAATCGATTCCACGCCGCAGCCACCTGATCAGTGTGCAGACTGCCTCCCTGCTCAGACGTGGTTGCTGGGAGGTGGGTGAAAGCTCATGCGTACTGGTCAGCGGCCCTGAGACCTCGCGCTCCACACCGCAGGGCAGACGAGAGGGGACGAGGGCCTCAGCTCCTGTTATGGAGGGGTGAAGGCCGAGCTGGGGGGCCACCCGGAGAGAACTCGGGAGGTCAGGAGACTCTTCAGAGTCCTGCCTGTCAGCCCAGAGGGGACGGCCCCCCTGGAGAAGCCGGGTCTCAGTCCCTTGCTAGAGGGACCCGCAGACACTGGTGACCCTCTCAGCCGGTGCTGCTGGGGCCTCCGTGTCTGCCGGGGACTGTGCAGCCCCGTGTTTCTGCAAACGCCCGCGGTGCCTGCTCTTACACGTTACAGATGGCGACGGGGAAACGCAAGCGGTAGGACCCCGTCTGGCCGTCCTACGCCTCGGTCCTGCTGAACGAAGTGAACGGGAGGAGGAGAAGGGCATGGGACCGAATCCAGGTCCTCGACCTCATGGGCTTTGTGTGTAGTTCACCCCCAAACCCACATGGTTTATAACTAGTTTCTGAAAACCTTTTTAAAGTGGGAAAACAAATCATTTCCAGAACCTGGAACTGCTGCAGGGTGCTGAGGGCCATTCAGTGCCTCGTGCCTTGGTCGCCACGTTGCTTCCGTGTGGCGTTGGTGACACAGGAATTTAGGAACGGGGTCTCTGCACGGATTCTCCATGTGATGTTGGAAGAAGAATCAATGAGAGTCTTGCTTCCCCGTCTCGGTTACAGCAGACGCCTGGCTGGACAGGGCCTGACCGTTGGTGGACTGGCACCGGGCAGGCTTTACAGAGGTTCCCCAAACTGTCAGTCACGGCTGAA
Source organism: Eptesicus fuscus (assembly GCF_027574615.1). Classification (NCBI taxonomy): domain Eukaryota; kingdom Metazoa; phylum Chordata; class Mammalia; order Chiroptera; family Vespertilionidae; genus Eptesicus; species Eptesicus fuscus. The sequence continues at coordinate 788,482 of NC_072488.1, read as the reverse complement.
AACCCATGGAAACCGCAGCCCCGATCGTTCGTCCAAAGACTGTCAGCTGTGTGGGGAGGCGGTACTAGAAGATGTGGAATCAGTCATCTGCGCACACCCTCCCCCGGGTCTTAATCAGCCCTTCCCCCTCCTCCCTCCCCGCCCCCCAGGGTCACAGCGACAGCACATTAGTGTGGTTTGGGAAATTCTCTATTGTTTTTGAAAATGAGGTTAACTGGAGAGTGAATAATACGAGGCCGAGGAGGGTGCAGGCCTGTGTCCTTCCTGGTCTCAGACAGGAGCGTGTGGAAGGTGGGAGAGGCCCGTGGACCCGCACAGACAGGGGCCTGATTGCGCCGACGCGTGCTTGGCGGTGCTGGGCTGCCGGCCAGCCGTCCGCTGGTGTTTCTGGTCGTCCTCTGAGTGCAGGCGTCTTCCACGCCCGCTTTACCCATCAGAACACGCAGGTTCAGAGAGTGCATGTGCTCAGGGACCTGGTGATGTGCCAGAATCAAGTTTTCAAAACAAATCTGCTTTTCTCCTCTAGCGATGTCCCCTAATGTATGGAAAACTAGGCTGATATGTTTACTTGAAAAAAATCAGATGCTTTGGGGGGAAAGAATCATAAAAATTTAATACTGTACCAAAACTTAATAGATAAAAACAACTTTAGGCATTGTGTGCCCATGAGAGCTGTCAGATCCGAACACAAGCGTGCCCTGTGGATTTTTTATGTTCTGTGTGATATAATGCAAGCCTGCTCTAAGTTCAGGTTAACTTATTATTTATAAATTATCCGCATGTAAAGCCTTTGAGGAGGCACTGGTGTTTCTCCTCTTCCCGACAAAGGAGGAAGGGAAGGTTTCCATGCTCTCCTAGACGCTCTCCGGAAGTCTCCGGAAGCCACCGCAGCAAACGGTGACCCTGCAGTGCTGCTTCTGCCCTCCGCTCTGGCTGAGAGTGCTCCCCGCACCCCGCAGCGCCTCGTCCGCTCTCCCAGAGCAGTGGTCTGTGCCTCACACCCACCTCCGTGGGCCCCGGCGCGCAGAGGGCGGCTGCAGGTCCCCTGTCCCCAGGGAAGCGGTGCTGAGGACAGCAGGTGCCAGTGGGAAGGATCCCCGGAGCTGCAGCCACGGCCCAGGTCCGGGAGGGAGCAGGCGCCCAGGACGTGCGCTGAGCTCCCCCCGCCTCCGGGCCGCTCCTTGCTTCCACCTCTGCCTCCAGACTCACCTCCTGGTAAAGGTACTAGAAGAGAAGGGAGGGGTGAGCCATGCCTTTAACCTTCACCCTGGGGTCCCGTCTCTGCCGCTTGGTCGCTGTCCATCCTGTGCACTCGGGGACAGGACAGTGCCCTGGTCAGAGGCAGAGCTGCACGGCGGGAAGATGCAGCTCACCAAGCCTTCATTCTGAGCCACGAAGCCCTTTCTGCAAGTCCGTTTGGGATGATGGGGTTTAGGATAATTCACCTCCATTAGTCAATCCAGCGTGATTACTGAGGTTGCATAGAACCCTGCACGTTGAGAACAAGCAGGAGCCATGGGTGCTCGTCCTGCCCGTTCCTGATGGAGCTGGGCCTCTGTCCTGCCTGTCAGACCCCGAGACAGACTCAGAGCGCCCGCTGGGTCATGTGACGGAAGGACTAGCCAGCAGAGGGCGCAGCTTCTCCTGTTGTCTCACGTGTGCTCACGGCCTGAGGGGACGCTTGGAAGTCAAGTCATGGGCATCCTCTGTGATGTTGGGGATGCTCATCACCTTTTGAGTAGCCTTCCTATATTTGGGAGAAAGTCCTGGCCTTAGTCCCACTTTCCATGAGGGAAACAAGAAATCAAGTCTCCAGTTTCCTAGGGACCCAGCAGGTGACCTAGGCTCTGCGGGTCAGAGGTGGCCCCGTGAGAGGGCGGGGGCTCCCACTGTTGGCCGTGTGGGCGCCTTGCCGCCCTCAGCATTGGGGTGGGGAGGGTCGCGGGGGCAGTGTGGGTCACCTCCAGTGGGGGCGAGTTCCTGGCCCCTAGAGGCCCACCTGATCCCCCGAACTCACACGTGGGTGGGAAGACGGACACACGCCCGCTATCCCCGGGATGACCCCGTGGCAGGTGGTCTGAGGAAGGGGCCAGTCCCGCACTGAGCTCCCCTGCAGCCGCCTTTTGGACAAGGCGCAGCCTCTGTGCAGCCTCCGTGGCTGTCCCGGTGTCACTGGGCATTTGCCACGGCACGGGCCTCCCCAGGGACCAGCTTCCTCACCCAGGCAGCCCAGGAGGAGTCTCCACAGGAGGCCCGAGAGCACGGAAGAGAACGCTAAGGCCAGGGAGGGACGCGGGGCCTGACCACGCCCAGGCCCCATCAGCGGGGAGGCCTTCCCTCCTAGAGACCGACTAGCTCAGCAGACAGCACGGGCTCAGCCCTCATTTTCACGGTGAGCGCCGTGAAAGGAGACCCTGGTAGAAATGCCGGCGGAGGCGTTCCGTGTTGATGTTGGTTTGTGCCGACCTCTAAGCAGCGCTCTGTCTGACTCAGGAGGGCCCGTGTGCTTCTCCAGCCCAGCGTCAGGCCAGGGGCCCTGGAGACGCAGCCACTGAGTCAGGAGTCAGCCAGGGGTGTTCAGTGGTGGGAGGGGACCCCTCCCTCGCTGGGGGGTCTCCTTCGCAGGGTTTTCTCGTTCCTCCCACCTGGAGACTCAGCCACGGTGCAGAGCGGGAGCCCTGGTAGGAAGTCCTCGTGGGTCTGAGGTCGCAGCTGGCGGTCCCTCCCCCGAGCTCGGTGGTCCCGGGAAGTCCCCTGGGCGGGCGCTCACCTCCTGGCTCCCCACCTGCATTCAGAGGGAGGGGCTCCCACATGGGCTCCTGGTCTGTTTTTATTCCCTCGCGGTCCTGGTGGGACGGGGCACCTGCCGTGACGGGTTCGGATTTCAAAGGCTGCTCCATTCCTCACCCTCGTAACCTTAGCTTATCCCACCGCCTCCTGTCATCACCCTGCCCTTACGTTTGGTCACTTTTTAATGGGAAGAAGGAGCTTTGAATGCTCAAAGCCAGAAACACCTGTTTTGTTTTCAAGCTAACCCAGTCCAGGTGTGTCCCCGTGTGCGCACTGGCCCTGGCGAGTCTGGGGTAGTTACCAGTCCCTCGGTGACCAGCCGGCCCTGTGGTGGGCGAAGCGCTCTCAGATGGCAGCGGGCAGGAGGGTCCGCTCCCAGTGCCATCCTGGCCGCGCCTGCTGAGCCCTGGGTGACACCAGCACGCCTTCGGAAACAGTGTTTTGAGGTTAACTTCATCTCCCGCGAGCGCACAGCGGTAGGCCTGACGGGCAGAGCCAGGGAAGCCAGTGGAACCTGACACTGGCCAGACTGAATTCTGTCCCACGCACCCAGCCATCCACAGAACAGCAATATCTGGTCCAGACCCGAGATTTTCAAACCTTTCTTTTTTAAAGGCATAGACCCATTTTCCCATGTTCAGGGAGTGGCTGAGACCATGGGCTGCCGATCTGGCCGAGAGAGGGCTGCATGCAGTCTCACCAGCGGCCCTCTGCCCGCAGCGGGTGCGGGGAGGGCGGGCGGTTGCTGGGATGCTGAGTGGGAGTCACTGCCCGCCGTGAAAGGCCTGCCCGCGGGGCTGAAAACAGTGCTGCAGGGAGTGCACGAGCCAATGAGGGCTTGCCTGGGGCTACTTAGCATCGAAACCACACCCACAGCCAGCCCGCTAAAGCAGCCCCGCCCCCGCTGGTCAATAAAGTTTTATTGGCACACAGCCACACTCCTTTACGGAGCACCGTGGCTGCTTTCAGGCTCAAGGAGAGCTGAGTAGCTGTGACAGGGACCGGACGGCCCAGAGTCAAAATGGCTGTGTGGCCCTTCGGGAGCTCGGCCGTCCTGGCCAGAAAGAGGGGGCCGGTGGCCCGAGCACGGCTGGGCTGGGGTCAGTCCCAGTGACTCAGCCCCCACAGCCCACGAGGGCGGCAGGGCAGAGGGCCGGCAGAAGCAGTGAGTCTGCACCCTTCTTCTGTGGGGGAGACGCGGCTGCTGACTGAACACGCTTGCCGGGCGGGTCACAGTGCGTGCACAGTGCGTGTGAGGGCCCCGCCTGTGGGGGAGGACAGGGAGGGGGAGGGCTCGCACTGCTCCAGGCTGTGGTCCGGGGCCTGCGTCCTGGTGCATCTGCCTCCAGCCCATGGCTCTCCTGCGGCCCACTCTGCCTGCCTGCCTGCCACCCCTTTACCCCGTCACCACGTTCACAGAACGTCCTCCCTGCCCTGCCACCAGCACATGCTGAGCTGGCGTCCCACCCTGACCCGATGCTGGGCCACAGGTTTTGCTGTTTACGAAGGATGTAAAAGGTGCCGTGATGTAAAAGGATGTAAAAAGATGGGAGGAGAGGGTGCGAGGAGGTACCGGGTGCAGCGCCTCCCCCCTCCCCTCCGGGGTCACCCCACACGTAAATGCCACCTGCCTAACGGCCTCATGCTGGTCACTGAAAGCGATCGTCTTAGCGGGTGCATTAGATAAAAGGGCTCTTAAAAGTATGACGTATCTTATTTTCTATCCTGTAACTTTGACCTACAGCATAATGCATTCGCAGTAGCCTGTCTCCTAGATCCTGTGGAAGGGGGTAGGTGATAAATTATAAACGCTCTGTGCCCAGCAGAATCTGATACGGAGAAGGCGCTCGGGTGTGTAATGAACTGTGTACTATTCATGTAAGACGGCGCCCCATTTTGCATCGGTGTGAATCCTAATTACAAATAAATTGAATTCTTGACCTCCAAATATCTGTGTGGCAACGCAGGCTGTGACTGTCATTCCGCTCTGAGCTGGTCCCCCAGCTCCCCGCCCGCGCCCCCCCTCCCCGCCCGCCTGCCCGCCCTGGGCGCTGGCGCTCAGACCTGGTGGAAGAGGTCTCCTCATTGGAGACCAGACGCAGCGGAGGCCGCGGGAACTCGGCTGCTCTGCCTCCTGGGCGGAGCCTGCGGCGGCTCCCAGAGGGAGAGGGCTCGCCCGAGCTCGCCCGCTGCCCCCACCGGAGCAGGAGGAGGTGGGGCGGTGCCCTGTGTCCTCGGGTTCAGAAGGAGCGAGCCCGCCTGTGCTTGCCACACCTGCGGCCTGGAGGCAGTGAGCCTGGTCGGTGGAGAGGACCCAGTGACCCACGGTGACCCGGCCTGTCCCTGCCCTCTGAGGGGACGTCTGCTCTGAGCCAAGCACGCTGCCCTGCGTGTGGAGGACATCCGTCTCCTTCCCTGTCCATCTGCCCTCTGCCCCGTTTAGCCCCGTCCCCTTTGCTTCCTCCTGGGAGCCAGGGGCACCGGGCATTCAATGCAGAGGCCCGGGGGTAAGCCCTGAGAAGACGGGGTGGAACACATGGCCTTCAGGAGCAGTTCCTAGAGCAGCGTGGCCGTGGCTGATCGCTGCGGCCGTGTCTCGGGGAAAGGGTTTCCTCTTGACTGTGGCTTCGGTTCCTGGACACGACCCTACAGATGACACCCCTCTCTGCCCACCCCACACGTTGGTGGGAAGAAGTTTCATAAGGGTCATTTAAAAAAGGGCTTTTGGCCCTGGCCGTTTTGGCTCAGAAGATAGAGTGTTGGCCTGTGGACCAAAGGGTCCCAGTTTCGATTCCGGTCAAGGGCACCTACCGTGGTTGTAGGCTCCTCCCCGGCCCAGGCCCCTGGTGGGGGTGTGCAGGAGGCAACCCATCTCACATCGATGCTTCTCTGTCTTTTCCTCTCTCTTCCACTCGCCCTAAAAATCAACGGGAAAAAAACCCTCAGGTGAGGATTAACAACAAGAAACCAGTGGTTTTGCGTCTCACCCTTGGGTGAGGTGTGCTGAGGGAGGGGAGGGCTTGTGGTCCCTCGGCCCCCTCTCTGGCGTCTGGGGCACATCAACCCCACCACCTCTGTCTGCACAAACAGAGAGGACATTCTGGGCTGAGGTCTTTGTTTCCAACTGAAGTTCAGGCGATAGCGAGGGTGGAGGAAGAGAGGGGCGGGGCTGACTGAGGAGGCCAGGCCCTGCCGTGGCCAGGGGCCTGCGGTGAGCACGGATGGAGTCCCGTCCCCTCGCCGAGACCAGTGGAGACGAGCAGGCAGCACGGTTGCCTGGGCAGGAAGCAGAGTGGGCGGGCGGTTAGACCCCGGAGGGCTGCGTGGTGCCCGGGCATGCCGGCTCCGAAAGGCTGCCTTCCAGTCGAAGGGATAGTGGGAGTGGAGGCACTTGGACCGGCGCCGGCGCCCTGGCCGGACATGCGGACGGCACACGGCTCGGAGGGGCACGCAGGCAGGGGTTGGGGCTCAGTTGAGGGGGGGCTGCTGTAGACACCCCGTCTGGCAACAGTGACGGGCCGAGTGGAACCTCGTTTTCAGGCCCCTCCCTGAGACCTTCAGAAGCTCAGGTCCCTGCCCGCGAGCTTTGAACAGGACCCGTCTGTCTGGGAGGCGAGTGGCGTGTCGGGGGAGTGTGCCTCTTGGAGCCGCGGGGCCTGGCCAGGTTTTGGGGCAGACACCTTTCCGAGGCGTGAAGGGTCATGACCCCGGCATCTGCACAGCTGGACTCCGGCTCAGTGGCTGCCGCCCCACCCTGGCTGACCGGTCCACCAGCGGCACCTGCAGGAGGGACCAGGGAGCGGGGAGGGTGGCCGGCCCTGTTGCTAAGCAACCAGTTGCAGCCTGCATCCGTTCTTCCAAGCACCTCAGGATGGCCCGGCTTCTGTGTGTTATGATGTATTCCTCTGTCTCTGAGGCCGGTTACTGACCGGATCCTGCCGGAGAGCAGGAGGGCTTCCGGCACCTGCAGGCCAGGGCCGAGGGCACCCCCAGCCGGGACCCTGGCGACCCACAGCCGTCAGTCGGCCCGGGCTAACTTTCAAAGGCCTGGATAATTTCATTTATCTATTTATTTTTAAATATATTTGTATTGATCTCAGAGAGGAAGGGAGAGGGGGAGAGAGAGAGAAACATCAATGATGAGAGAGAATCATAGATTGGCTGCCTCCTGCACGCCCCCTACTGGGGATGGAGCCCACAACCCAGGCATGGGCCCTGACCTAAATCGAACCTGGAACCCTTCAGTCCGCAGGCCAACGCTCTGTCCACTGAGCCAAACCGGCTAGGGCCAGACTTAGATGATTTTAATCAAAATTTCTGAAACTGGTCAATGGCTCCCAAAAGCCTTTCCGATTCAGAGCTTGCATGTGCTTGTCCTGCGCTGAGGTGGGGTCTGTGCGGGAGAGGACCCAGCCTGTTAGAAGGGAGTGGGGAAAACGGCGCCTCGTGCTCCAGAGGGACCTGGAGGACAGAGAGGAAGCAGCGCCTCACGGTCATGGCCGCCTCCCCTGCCTGCCTCGCCGCCGCCCGCCCCCCAGGTTCCCTCATCCCGTCAAACCTGAGACAGGCTGGGCAGGCATCACACGGGCAGGAGGGCGGCAGGGGTCCACTTCGGTTCCCCCGCTGTCCATAACCACGCAGATGCCGTCCAGGGCAGCCACAGTGATTCCTGGAGAGAAGGAAGGGGAGGCGAGGCGTGGCCGTGACGGAGCAGAGGGGCCGGAGCCTCGGGAAGGGCAGGAGTGAGCAGAGTCCCGAGGAGTGGCCGCCTCCCCTCCCCGAGCTCCAGGCTTAGGAAAGGAGAGCCTGGCTGACGGCCGGCCCAGAGCACCCGTCCGGTGTCCCTCCACCGCCGCAGCTACCACAGGGCGCCTGCCACGTGCCTGGTGGGTCTGGAGGCTGGAGCCCAGGACTGACCGAGACCCCTGCCCGCATGGAGCCTAGTTCAGTGGGAGCAGCTCAGGGTTCCTTCCCTCAACGGCTCCCCGCCCGCTGCACTGCAGCACCCAGCGAGGAGGCCTGGCCCCAGCTTGGTGAGGAGCCCCGTCTGGCTCCGCCCGCTCTCGCTGCTGTGTGTCCTTCTCTGTCAGCATTGGGGTCCTTGTCTGCACGTGAGATGGGTAACCAGGCACACCGCTCACCAAGACCGGGCTCAGCCCCTGAGGCTGCCTGTTGAGTCACCCGAGGCTTGACTCAGGCAGAGGCCTGGGCTGCTTGCCACTTCCGGCCAGCGGGTGGAGTGCACACGCTCTATACCGCCCACCACGCTCTACCACCCACCACGCTCTACCGCCCACCACGCTCTACCGCCCACCACACTCTACCGCTCACCACGCTCTACCATCAACCACCCACCACGCTGTACCATCAACCACCCACCACGCTCTACCGCCCACCACGCTCTACCGCCCACCACACACTACCGCCCACCACGCTCTATACCGCCCACCACGCTCTACCGCCCACCACGCTCTACCGCTCACCACGCTCTACCGCCCACCACGCTCTATACCGCCCACCACGCTCTACCGCCCACCACACTCTACCGCTCACCACGCTCTACCGCCCACCACGCTCTACCGCCCACCACGCTCTACCGCTCACCACGCTGTACCACCCACCATTGTCTACCACTCACCTCAGCTGTTGTCTTTTGTTGGGGCTTTGACCCATCCCTTGGCCCTGTCTGCCCTTGACCCCAGAGTGTGACGAGAGCCCCCTCTCTGGGTGGGGTCCCGGGCCCTCCTGGCTTTGACGTGAAGTGGGAGGTGTGGGGGCTGCAGACTCCGGCCCGGGAGGACCGCCAGCTTGTGGAACTGACGGGCAGTAGAGGTCATGGCTTTCCAAGGTCACTTCAGTGCTGGCTTGACGGTCCCCCGAGCCCCCTTCAGTGGACGTTCATTGCCAGTCTTTTGCTCTAGAAACAAAGCTGTGTTGGAGTCAGTCCTTGCACATCTTCTGGTCTGAGCTTTTCTTTCAGAAGAATCTCGGGGAGGGGTTCGGGGTCTCTGGGTATTTCGTGGGCCTGGTGTGGTCTCCCAGTGGCTGACGGCGGGGTCTCCCGCCCTCCAGCTCTACGTCGCCGCCTTCCCGCCCTCAGCACCCTGGCCGTCCGCTCGCTCCCGCCACCTCTGCTCCTTCGTCCAGCTGCCCAGGCCCAGGGGAGCCGCCCGGGGTGTCGCCTGCACCGTGGGGTCAGAGCTCCTGCCCGGAGGGACACGCCACCCTTACCACACGCTGGCTAACGAGTTCTGTGGCTCCCCCGGCCCCAAAGGCGCCGAGAGGAAGGAGAACCAATTCCTGTGAGCAGTGCTCGTGGGACGACATGACCCTGACCCTCCCCCCCCCCAGGGGTGTAGAGGGCGCAGGCGGAGGCGTGCGGATGGGTGGCGGACCCCGCGGACGGCACGAGGAAGGGAGAGCCCGGCTGGCGCCGAGGGAGGTGGCGGGGCTGTTGCGGCTCATCCAGCCCCACCAGGGACAGCGGCGCCACGGGAGGGAGCCTGGGCCGCACCCTCATTTCCGTGCGTGGTCGCACCTCCCGTCTCAGCCCACTTAGCGTCGCCCGTGGAGGAGCCGTCGCTCCCCTTCTGTTGATGAGAAACACTCCCGGCTCCCAGAGCGACTACGTGGAGCTGGGACGCCCACTCAGGTCTGCCCAGCTGCGAAGGCTGTTTCCCCGTGTCAGTCCCACATGCCAGGCTGCTCACATGCCTGCTTGTCGGCGGGGTCAGTGCAGCGGGAGGAGTGGCTGTGGGCCTGCTGCCCCTCAGAGGGAGCTCCCCACCGCGTCCCGCCTCCTTCCCAGCATCTGCAGGCCGTCCAGGGAGAATTGCACCGCAGGCCCCGCCCCCTCAGCCACCTCCTGAGGCTGAGCACTCGAGGCGCCAGGTGAAAGGGCTGTAAATATGTAAAACGTTAGGGAGCCCCAGCTCACTTTTTCGCTTTGCCTTTGTTTCGTGGGGGGCCAGAGTTTCACACTAGTTGCCCCTGCATTTATAAAAGGTTGATGAGCCGAATGCATGGCTCAGTGGTTGGGCCTCGACCTATGAATCAGGAGGTCACGGTTTGATTCCTGGTCGGGGCACAGGCCCAGGTTGCGGGCTCGATCCCCAGTGTGGGGTGTGCAGGAGGCAGCTGATCAATGATTCTATCTCATCAATGTTTCTCTCTCTCTCTCCCTTTCCCTTCCTCTCTGAAATCAACAAAAACATATTAAAAACGGTAAAAAAAAATAATAAAAAGGGTTGATGAGCAAATAGGCGTATTTACAGTGAGTCTTTTCCTTTTGCGTATTCAGAATCCACCTTGACCCTTACCCCACTTCCTGCATGTGAGCCATTGTAAGAGAAATGAGGAGAGGGTAGAGAAGAGTCACAGTAAGTGGAAGGGATTATTCCACAGCCCGGCCGCCGCCCGCACTCTCACCGCCGCCGGCACTGCTTAATAAGCGCGCATCCTTGAGATGCCTCTCGGCAGGCTGTTCTGTCTGGGTGGGTGAGGGATGCTGAGCTCATTAGGGAGGCGACGGGATGAGCCTGTCTGTCAGTGGGAAGGGGGAGGCTCCTGGAAGTGGCTCCTTGCCCCCCCACGCCGAGAGCATTAATGGGCACCAGCTGGGCTTCCCTGCGCACTCCGTGGCCTGGCGGGCGGCAGAGTGCCTCGTGTGGGCTCCAGCACACACTTCAGTGCCCGTTCCCTAGGCAACGGCGCCACGCAGCCAGCTGGCTCTGCCCCCAGCCCATCAAGGCGCACACCCGCCAGGCGCCGGTGCTGCGCCCTCGGCCCACGGCCGTCTGTAGCTCTGCCGGGGGAGCGCCTGCAGTGGCGTTTCAAGGTGAAACACGAGGGAATGAGCGAGACAGCCGACAGGCAGGGACCACTATGGGGGGTGGGGGGGGTGTAGCCACAGGCAAGGTGCAGGGAGAAGGGAAATGCGTGGCCGGTGGGAGCCGGTGGGGCTCTGTGTTGGCTCCAGACAGGTGGACCTGGCTGACCGCTGGGTCCGGAGCAGCCCTCAGCAGGCCCAGCGCTGTGAGCAGCAGGGCAGGCGCGCCGGGCCGCCCACCACCCACCAGGCCGTGCGGGAGGAGGGTGAGGGGGCGGGGCATATGCATGCCAGTCCCGCGGAGCCCAGGACCAGTGTTGGGGGGCTGCCCTGCAGTTCCGGGACTGAGTTGATTTGGCCGGGGTTCCCCCTTCACATGCCGCTGCACTGACTGGCGTGGGCTGGTTATTCATTTATTTATTTTGCAGTGTTGATATGAAATTTGAATTTTCAAGCCGTTCACCTTTTAAGGCATTCTGGTATTTGAACTCGGACTTCCCGTCAGACACTAACTCCACTGAATCCCTGGCACAGGCCCAGTGCCCTGCTTCCCGTGGGCTGCCACGCTCGGCCTGGACTGGGGGCGGCTTCTGAGCTGATTCTGCCTGTCTTCCCGCTGAGCTTGCAGCAGACTCAGACTGCGGAGGTCTCTAAAAATAGCCTCAGATCCTGGATCCAGCCGCCCTGCCTCAGGCCTGCAGCCGCCCCGCCCCCCGCCTGACCTGCCTCCACTCCTGCCCTGTGCCCCTGCCCTGTGCCCCTGCCCGTGCCCCTGCCCCTGCCCCTGTGCCCCTGCCCCTGTGCCCCTGCCCCTGCCCCTGCCGGCACTGCCAGCCCTTTGGCTGGGATTGGAGTGGCTGTGCAGGCTCACTGAGGTGCTAATCCCCGTTGCAGGCCTGTAAACCTCGCAGGTAATCCACACTGCGCGCCTCAGCCCCGAAGCCTCCGCCCTGCGCCCCTTATCTCCTGGTCTCACGAAGTGCCTGCAGCTCACGTGCTGTGTGAGAAATAGGCAGTGGCTTCCAGTCGGTAAAGACTCAGGCGGAGTCGGCGCCTCTTTCTGTAAGCCGTGGCTGTTCTGTAGGCAGGAGAGTTCATTTCCTCCGACCCGTGCGAGCCGCCCTGCCACGGGGCCTCAGGGCCTCGGGGCCTCGGGGCCTTGGGGGTGGCGTGAGGGGGGACGTTGTGGTTCAGCCGTGGCTGGGCGCAGGGAGCAGGCCCTGCCTCTGGCTCCGGTCATTTCAGCGGGAGTTCAGGACCCGGCCCCGGGGCTTTGAAGGAGACACGGCAGGAGAAGCCTCTGGTTATCAGCGGGTTTGCTAGAGGACGGTTTCCTCCTGGAGAGCACCTTCGTCCCTCTGCTTGCTGTGGGTGTGGAGGCTCTGCTGAGACCGCGGACTCGGACCCGGGGAGGGGAGCCGATTCGCTGTCTGGGTGGGTGTGCGTGCACCTGCTGACCCAGCGCGGCCCACCCAGCCTCCTCTGCTGCGGGGTCTGAAGCCTTGGCAGCGCCTGCCGTATTCCCTGGACCTGCAGCCACTCGTCCTTCAGCCCGCTCTGCCGCTCGCACATGGCGGGGGCGGAGCCAGCGGCGGGCCTGCGTGCCCCTGTCACCGTCCTCCTCGGGCGCCTGCTCCTCAGGTTCCCAGGAAGGGACTTGGACTCACCTTCTGCCACCAAATGTTCAGGTTCGGTTCTGGGAAGGAAATGCTGACATCTTTTAGGAAATCCAATTCAACTTCCATACGCTAGACATTTCCTTGAACTTTTTCCTTTTATTTCCAATTTTTAGAAAAAATGTTTTGGTTTGCCCAGCCAGTGTGGCTCAGGGGTTGAGCGTCGACTTATGAACCAGGAGGTTGTGGCTCGATTCCCAGTCAGGGCTCATGCCCGGGTTGCGGGCTCGATCCCCAGTAGGGGGCATGCGGGAGGCAGCCGATCAGTGATTCTCTCTCATCATTAATGTTTCTCTCTCTCTTTTCTTCCCCCTTCCTCCCTGAAGTCAATAAAAATATATACTTAAAAAACGGGTTTGGTTCACCACATTTTGGAAAAGAATCGAGTGTGGTTTTCCTTTTGTGTGATGCGAGCTCACCTCCTGCTAACAGCCGACGTGCCGTTGCTGTGTGGTCATTTTGTCCCGATCCCACCTGCTCACGGGAACCCTGTGGCCGCGTCCTGGTGCAGCCCTGTGGGGCCCGGGAGCTCCCCAGGTGCTGGCCCTGGGCGTCGTCCCTCACTGTCACGCAGGTCCCCTGGGCGGCCCTGCACCCACCGCGTCCACGTGTCTATTTCCCTGCGGATGGCCCCGCCGAGCAAGCAGGGGACGGGCCATGTCCCGGGGACCACACAGAGGTGCGTGCATTGGGCTCCGGAACGAGGAACGAGGTGTCTGCTCAGGTCTGCCTCACGGTTCCCAGGCACTGCCATTTCTGTCCTGTGCTAAGCGCGCTCTGACGATACATGTCGCGTGACCCGGACGCGTCCCTGCTGTAGCCTCTTGCCCGACTCACCACTTGACGTGTGACGCCCCGTCGTCCGTTCTAAAGCCCAGCACCCGCCTTTCATCATCTCTTTTTGTGTTGACTGAATTCTGGTTCTCTGCCAGGCACTGTGTCCTCGTTCGAAATGGCCAGTGTCCACGCCGTGCGCAGAGCAGACCTCCGCATGCATCGAGTCTCATACCCTGCCTGGCCTGGTCCTCGGAGGCTCACACTCCCTTCTTAGGGCTTCAGTGCCCTTTGTGGCACCCCACATGGAACCACTGGCCGTTCTCCCTCCTCCTGCCGCGGGCCCTGACCAGCCCCCGGGAAGCCTCTGCGGCGGGCACGGCCCCATCTTCTGTTGGAAATGCTCTTCGGCGATGTCGCGGGAACGAGACACACACTGGAAGATGGTGGGAAGGGCAGGTTTACTTCTGCGCAGGAGGGCGCGATGCCCAGCACCATGGCGGGAAGCACGCGCAGTGAGGTCCCGCTCCCCTTTCACCCGCTCCCTGACAGTCCTGCCCCCACCGATTGGCTGAGGGGCGTGGCTTCGCAGTCTGGCGCCAAGGTCTCATCTGAGAAAAGCGTGCAATAAGGCAGGAGACCGCTGTCCGTCAGGGAGTGGGACTAGCTACCTCTTCTTCAGGAATGTTGGCAGTCCTGGTTACTTACTGTTCAGACCTGCCAGGTGCTGAGGGCACTTAATAGCTAAGCTATTACTTTGATAGAAAAGACCCCTTAACTCTGACATTCCCGACCCGTCCCCTCATGTCTCTCCTGGGGAAGGCCGCTCTCCCGCGGTGCCCCTGGGCCCTGAGGCATCTGCCCCTCTCGGCCGTGTGCTGTGTAACCACGTGGTCATGGTGTACAGCCTGTGTGCTGTCATAACCACATGGAGGCTAGCCCCCACGTGTGATTACAGTTATACATGATGGTAGCACACACGTGTGATTACAGTTAGTGACTACATGATGGTAGCACACACGTGTGATTACAGTTAGTGACTACATGATGGTAGCACCCACGTGTGGTTATAGGTAGTGACTACATGATAGTAGCACACGTGTGATTACAGTTAGTGACTACATGATGGTAGCAACCACGTGTGATTACAGTTAGTGACTGTATGATGGTAGCCCCACGTGTGGTTATAGGTAGTGACTACATGATAGTAGCACACATGTGTGATTACAGTTAGTGACTACATGATGGTAGCACCCACGTGTGGTTACAGTTAGTGACTACATGATGATAGCACACACGTGTGATTACAGTTATACATGATGGTAGCACACACGTGTGATTACAGTTAGTGACTACATGATGGTAGCACACACGTGTGATTACAGTTAGTGACTACATGATGGTAGCACACACATGTGATTACAGTTAGTGACTACATGATGGTAGCACCCACGTGTGGTTATAGGTAGTGACTACATGATAGTAGCACACGTGTGATTACAGTTAGTGACTACATGATGGTAGCACACACGTGTGATTACAGTTAGTGACTACATGATGGTAGCACCCACGTGGGGTTATAGGTAGTGACTACATGATGGTAGCACCCACGTGTGGTTATAGGTAGTGACTACATAGTGATAGTAGCACACGTGTGATTACAGTTATACATGATGGTAGCACCCACGTGTGGTTATAGGTAGTGACTACATGATGGTAGCAACCACGTGTGATTACAGTTAGTGACTGTATGATGGTAGCCCCACGTGTGGTTATAGGTAGTGACTACATGATAGTAGCACACATGTGTGATTACAGTTAGTGACTACATGATGATAGCACACACGTTTGATTATAGGTAGTAACTACATGATAGCACACACGTGTGATTACTTAGTGACTACATGATAGCACATACATCTGATTGCAGTTAGTGACTACATGACAGTAGCATACACGTGTGATTGTAGGTAATGATTATATGATAGTAGCATGCATGTGTGATTACAGTTAGTGACTATGTGATGGTAACACACATGTGATTATAGGTAGTGACTACCTAATAGAACACATGTGGTTATAGGTAGTGGCTACATGACAGTAGCACACACATGATTATAGGTAGTGGCTACATGATAGTAGCACACATGTATGACTTTAGTTAGTGTCCACATGATAGTTAGTATCCTGCACGTATGACTTTAGTTAGTGGCCACGTGATAGTTAGTAGCCTACACGTATGGCTTTAGTTAGTGGCCACGTGATAGTTAGTAGCCTGCATGTATGGCTTTAGTTAGTGGCCACGTGATAGTTAGTAGCCTGCACGTATGGCTTTAGTTAGTGGCCACGTGATAGGTAGCAGTCTGCACGTATGGCTTTAGTTAGTGGCCACGTGATAGGTATCAGTCTGCACGTATGACTTTAGTTAGTGGCCACGTGATAGTTAGTAGCCTACACGTATGGCTTTAGTTAGTGGCCACGTGATAGTTAGTAGCCTGCACGTATGGCTTTAGTTAGTGGCCACGTGATAGTTAGTAGCCTGCACGTATGGCTTTAGTTAGTGGCCACGTGATAGTTAGTAGCCTGCACGTATGGCTTTAGTTAGTGGCCACGTGATAGTAGCCTGCACGTATGGCTTTAGTTAGTGGCCACGTGATAGTAGCCTGCACGTATGGCTTTAGTTAGTGACCACGTGATAGTTAGTAGCCTGCACGTATGGCTTTAGTTAGTGGCCACGTGATAGTTAGTAGCCTACACGTATGGCTTTAGTTAGTGGCCACATGATAGTAGCCTGCACGTATGGCTTTAGTTAGTGGCCACGTGATAGTTAGTAGCCTGCACGTATGGCTTTAGTTAGTGGCCACGTGATAGGTAGCAGTCTGCACGTATGGCTTTAGTTAGTGGCCACGTGATAGGTAGCAGTCTGCACGTATGGCTTTAGTTAGTGGCCACGTGATAGTAGCCTGCACGTATGGCTTTAGTTAGTGGCCACGTGATAGTTAGTAGCCTGCACGTATGGCTTTAGTTAGTGGCCACGTGATAGGTAGCAGCCTGCACGTATGGCTTTAGTTAGTGGCCACGTGATAGTAGCCTGCACGTATGGCTTTAGTTAGTGACCACATGATAGTAGCCTGCACGTATGGCTTTAGTTAGTGGCCACGTGATAGTTAGTAGCCTGCACGTATGGCTTTAGTTAGTGGCCACGTGATAGTTAGTAGCCTACACGTATGGCTTTAGTTAGTGGCCACGTGATAGTTAGTAGCCTACACGTATGGCTTTAGTTAGTGGCCACGTGATAGTTAGTAGCCTGCACGTATGGCTTTAGTTAGTGGCCACGTGATAGTAGCCTGCACGTATGGCTTTAGTTAGTGGCCACGTGATAGTAGCCTGCACGTATGGCTTTAGTTAGTGGCCACGTGATGCTATAAGTCAGCGTACCGCTGCCTAACAAACACCACAGAGCTCGGAGCTCATGGAGCATTTCCTCTGTCCTCGCTGTCTCCTGATGGCTGGGGATTGGCTGGTCGGCGGTGGGCGTGTCTGGCTCAGTTCCCGTCGCCAGCTGGGTTCATCCTCCCAGGAACAGTGGCTCTCCATCCCTGCTCCCATGGCAACGGCACAAGTCTGCTCTGCTGGGCAAAGGGCGATTCAAGTCCCTGCCTGTTTCACAGCTGCTAACACCCCGCTGGCAAAGCAAGTGCCATGGCCCCAGGCAGAGCCAGGAGCAAGAGCAAGGCATCCGCCTCCGGTGGGACGGGCTGCGGCCGCCCGTCAAGGGCAGGGACCAGGCAGGCGGCGCAGTGAGGATACGAGTGCGGCTTTCCAAGTGCCCTGGTTTCTGAGTGTTGAGACTGAGGGGTTTATTGAAAGTGAAGGGGATTTTGGGGGGGAACGTAAGTGAAACGTGAGGTGCCAGGCACAGAGCGGGGGCACACCTGCCAGGTGATCCTTCCCTGGCGGCTCCTCAGTCGCCTCCTGGGAGCCGCGCTGAGCCGGGGGTGCGGCGGGCTTGCTGGCAGGTGTGGCCTGTGATGGGTGGAAGGATGGAGGCAGGGGGCAGGGAGAGCCTCCGCCCAGTGCAGCAGGACCAAGTCTCTGCCGCCCGTGCCGGGCCTCCTCGCCGGGGTCGTGTCTGCCGTGCCACCATTGGCTGGCTCAGACAGGAAGCACCCCACCCCCCAGGGTGGCTCCCTCAGCCTCCGCTCCCTCACTCTTTTTCCCTTTGCGTTTGTCTGTGTCACCATGTTAGGCCAGTAGCGCTCCGTGCGGGGCTCTCTGCCGGCACCCGGGGTACCGGCTCCACAGCCCTCGGCCAGTTGGCCTCCTGGCTGGCACCCTGGCTGGCTGGTCATTATGATCATGGCCGCCCCTGCCTCTGGCAGCTGCTTACCGTCACCAGGCCACTCCTGCTCTGGGCTTCGTGCAGCTCTCCTGAGAGCCATGGGCGTCTGGTCAGTGGGTGCCCGGCTGCCCGAGTGTGTGCCGCCGCGCCTGTGCTGGGTACCCTCACCCGGAACCAGGAGGGCCGCTGCTCTGTGTTGCTGCCAGAACTCGGCGTTGCTGGTCTTTCTCAGGGAAACCCAGCCCCCAGCAGGGGAGCACGGCTCGTCGTGTTACTGCGTCTCTCCCATCACTGTGGCTGTGGAGCATCTTTCCGCTCGTTGGCCGTTCCTGTGTTTTCCTCTGTGGAGTGTCGGGTTCACTCTCCTGCCCGTTAGAATCTGTTTACTGACTTCAGAGAGGCAGGGAGAGGGAGAGAGAGAGAGAAACATGGATGAGAGAGAATCATGGATCGGCTGCCTCCTGCATGCCTCCTACTGGGGATGGAGCCCACAACCCAGGCATGTGTCCTGACCGGGAATCCAACCGTGACCTCCTGGTTCCTAGGTCGATGCTCAACCACTGAGCCACGCCGGCCGGGCAGTCTTCTGCCCATTTTTAAAAATTGGGCCATTTGTCTTAAATTGTGAGAGGTTTTAAAAATATATATGTATTCTGGATGCGAGCCCTTTGTCAGGCGTAAGTATCATGCCCATGTTCTCCCAGTTTTGCTTCACTTTTTAACAGTGTTTCCGAGAGAAGCAGATTTTAGTTTGAGGAGGGCCAGTGTCCTGGTGAGTCGAAGCGCTGCGTTTAACGAGACCCACGTGCTCCGTCTCCGCGGCGACGGGTGCTTTTCCTTCCTGTTGGAGATGTCCGTGCTGATCCCAGGCGGGAGGACCTTCCGCCATGTGTTCTAGAACAGCCTTGTCTGTTTTACTTCCTGTTCTGGTCTCTCAGTCTGGAGGCAGCTTGGGAGCGAGCTCGTGCCGTGGACGTGCAGTCCTCCGGCATCGCCCCTCCGGCCCAGTGGCTGTGGGGCGCCCGGTGACAGTCTGTCTCCCTGAGGCTGCCGCCCTCGCTCCCGCCTGTGTCGTGCTGACCTGGTGTTAGAGCCGAACCCCTCCACCCCAGTCTCCTTCGTGACCGTCTGCCGTCTGGGCGGTCACGTCCTCTGGAAACTAGAATTTCGGAAGCAGGTTGCTGGATTGATTCTACAGAAGGTGCTGGAGCTCGAGCACGGCTGGCGGATTCTGCCGAGGAGCGCAGGTCGCTTTCTCCCGGCACGTTCCTCGCTGGCCACGCGCGGGCCTCACACCTCTGGCTTCAGATATTATTGGATATTTGATTTTTAATGTGATTGTTTGTATTTATTCAAATTTTGTGTTCTAAATTTTTTACTAATCTATAGATGGCCAATTAATTTATACATAGCACCATTGTGTTCAGCAATTTTGCTGAAGTTTCCATTTTATATCTAACAGTATAGAGTAGAATGTCTCTAATTTTCTACAAATATCATCCTGCCGTATTGAAGAAGTCAGGACCTCTGGTACAGGGCTAACCTGGAGTGGTAAATGCAGCTCTAGGTTAGTGCTAACTGGGCGTGTTTATAGGGTAGAGCCAACTGGGCGTGTCATATGTAGCTCTAGGGTAGAGCTAACTGGGCGTGTCATATGTAGCTCTAGGGTAGAGCTAACTGGGCGTGTCATATGTAGCTCTAGGGTAGTGCTAACTGGGCGTGTTTATAGGGTAGAGCCAACTGGGCGTGTCATATGTAGCTCTAGGGTAGAGCTAACTGGGCGTGTCATATGTAGCTCTAGGGTAGAGCTAACTGGGCGTGTCATATGTAGCTCTAGGGTAGAGCCAACTGGGCGTGTCATATGTAGCTCTAGGGTAGAGCTAACTGGGCGTGTCATGTGTAGCTCTAGGGTAGAGCTAACTGGGCGTGTCATATGTAGCTCTAGGGTAGAGCTAACTGGGCGTGTCATATGTAGCTCTAGGGTAATGCTAACTGGGCGTGTCATATGTAGCTCTAGGGTAGAGCTAACTGGGCGTGTCATATGTAGCTCTAGGGTAGAGCTAACTGGCGTGTCATATGTAGCTCTAGGGTAGAGCTAACTGGGCGTGTCATATGTAGCTCTAGGGTAATGCTAACTGGGCGTGTCATATGTAGCTCTAGGGTAGAGCTAACTGGGCGTGTCATATGTAGCTCTAGGGTAGAGCTGACTGGGCGTGTCATATGTAGCTCTAGGGTAGAGCTAACTGGCGTGTCATATGTAGCTCTAGGGTAGAGCTGACTGGGCGTGTCATATGTAGCTCTAGGGTAGAGCCAACTGGGCGTGTCATGTGTAGCTCTAGGGTAGAGCTAACTGGGCGTGTCATATGTAGCTCTAGGGTAGAGCTGACTGGGCGTGTCATATGTAGCTCTAGGGTAGAGCTAACTGGGCGTGTCATATGTAGCTCTAGGGTAGAGCTAACTGGGCGTGTCGTGTAGCTCTAGGGTAGAGCTGACTGGGCGTGTCATGTGTAGCTCAAGGGTAGAGCTAACTGGCGTGTCATATGTAGCTCTAGGGTAGAGCTAACTGGGCGTGTTGTGTAGCTCTAGGGTAGAGCTAACTGGGCGTGTCATGTGTAGCTCTAGGGTAGAGCCAACTGGGCGTGTCATGTGTAGCTCTAGGGTAGAGCTAACTGGCGTGTCATATGTAGCTCTAGGGTAGAGCCAACTGGGCGTGTCATGTGTAGCTCAAGGGTAGAGCTAACTGGCGTGTCATATGTAGCTCTAGGGTAGAGCTAACTGGGCGTGTTGTGTAGCTCTAGGGTAGAGCTAACTGGGCGTGTCATGTGTAGCTCTAGGGTAGAGCCAACTGGGCGTGTCATGTGTAGCTCTAGGGTAGAGCTAACTGGCGTGTCATATGTAGCTCTAGGGTAGAGCTAACTGGGCGTGTCATATGTAGCTCTAGGGTAATGCTAACTGGGCGTGTCATATGTAGCTCTAGGGTAGAGCTAACTGGGCGTGTCATGTGTAGCTCTAGGGTAGAGCTAACTGGCGTGTCATATGTAGCTCTAGGGTAGAGCTAACTGGGCGTGTCATATGTAGCTCTAGGGTAGAGCTAACTGGCATGTCATATGTAGCTCTAGGGTAGTGCTAACTGGGCGTGTCATGTGTAGCTCTAGGGTAGAGCTAACTGGGCGTGTCATATGTAGCTCTAGGGTAGAGCTGACTGGGCGTGTTTATAGGGTAGAGCTAACTGGCGTGTCATATGTAGCTCTAGGGTAGAGCTGACTGGGCGTGTCATATGTAGCTCTAGGGTAGAGCTAACTGGGCGTGTCATGTGTAGCTCTAGGGTAGAGCTAACTGGCGTGTCATATGTAGCTCTAGGGTAGAGCCAACTGGGCGTGTCATATGTAGCTCTAGGGTAGAGCTGACTGGGCGTGTCATATGTAGCTCTAGGGTAATGCTTACTGGGCGTGTCATGTGTAGCTCTAGGGTAATGCTTACTGGGCGTGTCATGTGTAGCTCTAGGGTAGAGCTAACTGGCGTGTCATATGTAGCTCTAGGGTAGAGCTGACTGGGCGTGTCATATGTAGCTCTAGGGTAATGCTAACTGGGCGTGTCATATGTAGCTCTAGGGTAATTCTAACTGGGCGTGTCATATGCAGCTCTAGGGTAGTGCTAACTGGGCGAGTCATGTGTAGCTCTAGGGTAGAGCTGACTGGGCGTGTCATATGCAGCTCTAGGGTAGTGCTAATTGTGCGTGTCATATGTAGCTCTAGGGTAGAGCTAACTGGGCGTGTCATGTGTAGCTCTAGGGTAGTGCTAACTGGGCGTGTCATGTGTAGCTCTAGGGTAGAGCTGACTGGGCGTGTCATATGTAGCTCTAGGGTAATGCTAACTGGGCGTGTCATATGTAGCTCTAGGGTAGAGCTAACTGGGCGTGTCATATGTAGCTCTAGGGTAGAGCTGACTGGGCGTGTTTATAGGGTAGAGCTAACTGGCGTGTCATATGTAGCTCTAGGGTAGAGCTGACTGGGCGTGTCATGTGTAGCTCTAGGGTAGAGCTAACTGGGCGTGGGAATATGCAGCATTACTTCCCGAGGGGAAGGTGTTTAATATCTCACCCCCAACTGTTACCTTTGCCTGGTGAACAGGAGGTACAGGAAGGGAGCGATTTCCTGGCGCCGGAGCCGAATGCTCCAAGGAGGGAATCTGCCATGGGAACCAGCGCGCAGCCCTCTCCCAGTAAGAGCTGTGTTTACTGCCCGCACCTTTGCCGTTCTGTGCATTTCACTCCTTTTGTGCGGTGCCGCGATTTAGTTCTCACGTTGTTCGTCCCTCACTGCTCAGATCAGACATCTCTCTCTGTCGTGAAGAAGATGAATACAGCCTGGGCCTGTCGGGGAATGTCTCCGGCATTCAGTTCTTCTCTCCAGCTCGCCGTTGCCAGCTCTCTTCGTGTATTCTCACTCAGGCAGGAGCGCCATTGCCAATCTCATAGGCTCTATAAAAAGACTGTGTAATTGAAAGTTTCAGCAACAATTAATTTCTTATGTAGATAGAAGCCATTGTGCATTTCCGTGGTTGAGATGGCAGTGTTAGCGTTAGGCTCACAAGGGACACTTCGGATTCTTTCTCCCTCGGCCTCGGTTCCATCGTGCTCAGCCCAGCGAGGCCCGTGGAATGAGGCTGAGACTGGGACCAGAGGGCCCGGCTGGAATCGGATTCTCCTCCTGACTGACGGGTCACGGCGATGGCGGCGATGCTGGCAGGCAGGCCGTGTGCTCGCGTGTTCCCTGCCCTGTTTCCTGGCTGATTAGTTGGCATTTGGGTCGAAGGGCCGTTGTGGCCGGTAGGAAGCGGGCGTTTCGAATGCAATGCCAGGCCCTTTGTTTCTTTCGTATTTTTGCACAGGAAGTACACCGAGGAGCGTTCTTCCTCGCCCCACAGCTCTCCTCCTCACGTGATGTCAGGCGCTGATTTAATGCCTGTCAGTGCTTTTATCATCACGCATTCAGGCCTTCTGAAAGGGGAGGTGTTACTTAGCATGTGAGGCAGAACTAAATGGAAAGCAGATGTGAAGAACTTACATTTAGGAATTTATGACTAAACTTTTATCACATAACGTAAGCCTCATGTCGTTTGTCTGAGACGTTCTCTAGCGGGGCCGAGACCTGGAGCCTGCACGTCCGCGGAAAACCAGGGCCCGTCTTCCTCACCCACGTTCAGCGTCTTACCGCAGAGCGGCCTCCCAGGTGCTCGGAGGATGCGCAGATTCCCGGAGCATCTTCAGGATCAGGAGCCGCAGGACCCAGTGCGGGTGGTTCCGAGCAGTTAGCCCAGGGGCCTGTGTCCACGGGCTGGCGGTGCAGTGGGTGGCATGGCCTCCAGGGCGCAGCAGAGCGCGCCACGTGGGCCTCCGTGGGTGCGGCTTGTCCCATGCTCACCCCCGGCCCAATGGGTCTCAGGCGCCCACGGCCCTGTCTGCACACGGAGCTGTCCAGGGTGCCTCCTGCCTGTGGAACGCGCTCGTGCGCTGCGAGCAAAGCCCATCTGATGCCGCCTCGGACCCGCGCGGCCGTGGGGAAGGTTACCTGCCCGCTCCCCGGCCCTGTTGGCTCTATTTTTTGGAGAACTGTTGAGGAAGAAGGGAAGGAAGTCGATTTTGAGGAAATTAAATTGGTTCTGAAAGGGAACGTGCTTTTCAAGCCAGGAAGAGGCGGTTAAGCGGGAGCAGGGCCTTCTGCTTGCTGCTCGGCCCTTGCTGCCTGCCCTGCGGGCGATGGGCCACCTGGGGTCTGCGGATGGGCCGCGCACGCCCCTGACACCCCCTCTGTCCCCAGTCACAGACAGCAGAGTGCTGACGTGCGCCGCGGTGTGGAGGATGCCGGAGGAGTCGGAGCCGGGCAGCCACGAGTCCCCCGATGAGTCGTCGAGCACGGCGCACGCCCTGGAGCTGCTGTGTGACCTGGACGGCGCGGCGGCGCACGGCAGCGTGGCCTGGTAGGTTCCGGTACCCGTCCCCGTGCAGCGGGGTTAGCCTGCGGGGCGTGCGGGCTCCTCCCCGAGCTGTGGGCACCCCAGCCTCTCCTTCCTCCGAAGCCTGGCCGCGCGTTGCTTGCGTTCTTTTTATTCTAGTGCCAGTGGTTCCCAGGCTGGACACGTTTACAGAACCCTGCCGCCCACACAGGGACGGGCTGCGTCGGGGGATTTCACGAGTCCCGTGGGCCTGCCAGGGTGACCACCGGGCTCTGCGCGGCCCTGGGTGAAGGCTCCGTAGCCCGCACGCGCACTCCGATCGGAAGGAGTGGGAGGGCCTGTGTGCCGTGGGGAGGAGTTGGAGGGCCTGTGTGCCGTGGGAGGAGTGGGGGGCCTGTGTGCTGTGGGAGGAGTGGGAGGAGTGGGAGGGCCTGTGTGCCGTGGGAGGAGTGGAGGCCCTCCCACTCCTCCCACGGCACACAGGCCCTCCCACTCCTCCCACGGCACACAGGCCCTCCCACTCCTCCCACGGCACACAGGCCCTCCCACTCCTCCCACGGCACACAGGCCCCCCACTCCTCCCCACGGCACACAGGCCCCCCACTCCTCCCACGGAGAAAAAACGACCCTCCCTCCTGTACGGCTGATCGGAAACCCCGTTGCCTTCAGTCGGACGGGGATGGAGTTACCAGTGGAGGGAGCTGTAAGCTTGTGCAGGTGGAGGTGTCGGACTATTAACAAGGAGTCATCCAGTGGCCGAACTCAGACCCGCCTGTCAGCAGCGCAGCAGGGGCGAGACCCGGTTCTGTCACTAGAAGTGCCTGTGCCCCGGCCGCGGGCGCTTTCCCCCGGGTGCGACCAAGCCCGCCCTGCTCCGCGGGTGCTCCTGGCACCGTGGGAACGGGGGGGTTGCAGGTCGCCCGCCCCTGTGTTCAGGAAGGACTGGGTGCGCGGGACTCCCTGTCACCTTCCTACGGGGCGTCGCACAGCGGATGGTCACGCTGGCTCCTCAGGGGCTCTCCCTCCAGGCCCCTCGCAGGAAGTGAACGTGGGGAGCTTTGGTGCAGCTGGCACCGCGGTCCTCACCGCAAGTTCCTCATGAAGGCGTCAGCTCCCTTACCCACTATCCGTGCGCAGGCATGTGTATGTGCACGTGCGTGTGTGTGTGCATGTGAGACAGCACAGTGACACAAGCAGGAGAGGGGACTGTGGCCTCTCCCGCACTCAGCCTCGCCCTGGGCAGCTGGTCTCAGACCACAGCGAGGCTGACCCGCGACACAGGGTCCAGTCCGAGTGACCGAGGCCTCTGGGTCTGCGCCGCTGCAGGAACCTCGCTTCCCCGTTTCCCAGTGCGTCTCGCAGTCGTCAGCTGCGGAATGCTTAGGTCACAGTCAGGGTGGCCACAGACTGCCCCCAGGAAACACTGGGAAGCGTTTCTTAAACCCCTCCTGGAACTAAAAGCCACGTGATTCTAAAGCAAAGCAGTGTTCTCCTGTATCCTTCAGGCTTCTTCTGCTGCTTTTTAGATTTTTATATAACTAGAGGCCTGGTGCACGAAATTCGTGCACAGGGGCGGGGGGCGGGGAGTGTGGTCCTTCAGCCCGGTCTGCACCGTCTCCAATCCGGGACCCCTCTGGGGATGTCCAACTGCCTCTCACAATCCGGGACTGCTGGCTCCTAACTGCTCCTCTATCTGCCTGCCTGATTGCCCCTAACTGCTCCCCTGCCGGCCTGATCGCCCCTGATCACCCCAACCCCTCTGCCTGTCTGCCTGATCTCCCCTAACCACCTCTGCCTGCCTGCCTGATCGCCCCTAACCACCTCTGCCTGCCTGCCTGATCGCCCCTAACTGCTCCCCTGCCGGCCTGATCGCCCCTAACTGCCTCCGCCTCACCCCACACCTGGGACCCAGGATTCCCTTCCTGCTCTCCTGGGCGGGCCGGCGGCCTGTGAGGGCTGGGTGGCAGGCTGCGTATGGGGTGCTGGCCTCTGTCGGAGGACCTGCCTTGGCGGGGTGGGGCCAGGACTGTCTGCTCGGCTCAGTCCTTACTCGGACACCCATCCCATCGAGGGCCCCACCTCCCCACATCCCCTCACCTAACCCCCAGAGCCCCGCGGCCTTACAGCAGGTGGACGGGGAGGACACACATCCGCCTCCAGCGCAGAGATCCGGGGTGCCCGCCCTGAGCCGCTCCTGCTCCCGATCCGCCCGCCCGCAAGGGCCAGGCTGCGGCCTGTCTGTGGCGCAGGCGGGAGGCTGGGCGCGGTCCTGGGTCCTCTGTGTGAACGCGTGCTCCTCCCCCTCAGCGTCGTGTGGGAGCCCACGGGCGACGGGAAGCGAGTCATCTCCCTGGCGGACAACCACCTGCTGCTGTGGGACCTGCAGGAGAGCTCCAGCCGGGCCCTGGTAGGTGACAGGTAACAGACGCGTCTCCCGCTTTTAATTGTTCAATGCGACTTTCTAAAGTGTATTGGCTTTTAGAGAGAGATCTGACTGGACTTAGATGCACTTCTCGGTTCATGTCTTTAGGATTTTGACATTAATGATGAAATGGTTAGTGAACGGGTTGAATTATCGACCAGAGAATTGAGCGATTGCCTCTGTCGGGTGAAAGCAGCTCAGTGTTGGGCCTCAGGCCGAGCACAGATGGACATGGAACCCGAGAACTGACAAACGGCCCCCTTCGTCCCGTCTGTGCGCGCGAGGCAGGGAGATGCCACCCGTGCGTGTCTTCTTCGTTTCAGTAGCCTGTCCCTCGGGGTGGGTTAGGTCACCTCTCAGGTGTGACGTCATGGTGCAGACAGCCCTTCCCAGCTCCCCGAGTGTGGAAATGACGCTGGGCGAGGCCCAGACCCTTCAGCTCACCTCCTCTCGCTCCGTCACGCAGAGCTCAGGGCTGGGTCATCAGACACGTGTGCTGTTCCCGTGCATGTGGGTGTGGGACCCCCAGGCCTGGCCGTGTCTCAGGAGGTGTCCAGGAGGGGTCCTGGGATCCGCAGGCTGGGAGACGGGAGGTCCTGGGACCCGCAGGCTGGGAGACGGGCGGGGAGGGTCTCCGGGTGGAAGGTGTGGGGTGGTGGGTGCCGAGCTCGCTGCTGGTCTGGAAGGTGTGGGTGCAGCCCCTGAGAGGAGCCCCCCGGCAGGAGGAGCCCCCGAGGCCAGTGACGGAGTATCACGCTGTAGGGCTCAGGCCCCGGCCCTGTGCGGCCCATGGCCACCCGGCACACTCTCCGGCCCCATCCCCGCAGCGCTCTGCGGTGGTGATTGATCGGTAACTTCTTTCTGCAGAGACCAATTTAGTGCTCTCGGCCCCTCTCCTTCCGCGTCAGCACTCTGTCAGGATCACTTTGTGACCCTGGGCCGTGGCATTTAATACTGAGACCCCGGATCGATCCGCATCTTCACACCCAACTCCTCCATTTTTTTTTATTGTTTGAGGATATTGCCCTGCGTGGTGAGTCTAATCTCAGGCTGGCTGCATCATTACCCTTTGCAATTAAACTGGAGGTTCCCTGCCATTTATAATCATTAGCGAGAGCCCAGGGGAGGCCTGGGGGTGGGTCCGCGGGGTCCCAGCCCCGGTGAAGGCAGAGGGGGTGCCCTCCCCCATTTTGATCTGTGCTCATTCATCTCTGGGCTCCAGCAGCCTTCACTGGCTGTGGAAACAAACAGCTCCTTTCAGGGTGCAGCGAGCGGCAGAGCCGAAGGAAGCAAGGTGCCGCAAGCCTCGGCGCCCTCCTCCCGGCCACACCCGCCTGGAGCTCCCGCGGAGGAGCGCAGCGGGCAGCCTGTCGGTGCTAAGGCCTGAGGCAGGAGCGCCTTTTAAAAATGTGTTTTCATTGATTCAGAGAGGAAAGGAGAGAGAGAGAGAAACATCCATGATGAGAGAGAATCATGGACCGGCTGCCCCTGCACGCCCCACACTGGACATGTGCCCTGACCGGGAATCGAATGGTGACCTCCTGGTTCATAGGTCAGAGCTGACCACTGAGCCACACCACCTGCAGGAGCGCCTCTTTGAGGGAGGAGAGTGGGTGCCAAGGGCACTAGTGCTTTTAGACATTTCCCAGTTCCCAGGTGAACCGTACCACAGGGCGGGGGCAGGGGCGGGGGCGGTTGGGGGACAGGAGCCCGTCACCTGCAGCGGACGCCGCCGTGCCTGGCCAGGAGCCGTGCTGGCCGTGTGGCCGGAAGCCCAGCCGCCCTCAGCAGGAGCCCAGGGGATCTGCCTGGAGTGCTGAGTCTGAGCGGGAGGGGAGCTTGGCCAGGCTCTGCTGGGCTGGCAGTGGGTCCAGGCGGTGGCTGCGGTGGCTCCCGCGGTGGTCACAGAGTGAAGGAGTCGTCCTGACGTCCTGTCCGAATGTGTC
Organism: Eptesicus fuscus; assembly: GCF_027574615.1. NCBI lineage: Eukaryota > Metazoa > Chordata > Mammalia > Chiroptera > Vespertilionidae > Eptesicus > Eptesicus fuscus. The sequence continues at coordinate 760,749 of NC_072488.1, read as the reverse complement.
CTAGAGAGGAGACGGGGTCTCCCCGTTTCTAGTCCGGTCCCCTGCACTGCCCCTCGCTCCCTGGGGCGTCGCAGGCCTGTCTGTCTCCCGTCGGACACTTGCCCTGCACCGAGCTACGAGCCCCCGATGACCACTAGGGAGGGGCTGGGACCCGGGAGTCACAGGACGCACACAGCCCGGCGACAGCGTCGGCCTTCCCGGCCTCTGTCTGGACGGCGGCCTGCCCTGTCCCCTCGTGCTCCCGTGCGAGGCCTGTGTGCAAGTGATGGAGTGACAGGGCTGTGTGTGGGGGGGCAGGTGGCAGAGACGCTGGCCACGCGCTCTCCCCGCCTTCAGCAGTCACTGAGTGGACAGGCACTCACCCCCGATGGAGAGAGGGATGTGGCCAACGTGATGGGTTTGGGCATAAAATCCCAGGCGGGCGGGAGGGAGCCCTGCCCCAGGCCCCCTCCTGGCCCCCCTTTTGGGAGGTGGGTGTCTGGGACGAGGTCATTACCTGCTGAGGTGTATTCACCTCCGTGTGACAGATTTGGGATGGGGGGGCACTCAGACACACGATGCGGCCCAGCCGTGCCCTCTGCCTGGAGGGGACCCCGTGGGCCCCCTTGCCCGCGCCTGCCTTTGGGGGCAGCCAGATGTCTCTTATTTCCTGTTGTTCCTTCGAGTTGAGCAGATGAGCTCTAATCACGCCCACAGCCTGCTCTGGCGGGTCTGTGAATGTGCTTCTATTTCTGCTGCGCTTGGTTTTAGTTTTCCTCAAACGGGGTTCACACGTTCTCCCGGAGGAGCGAGCCCGCCCTCCCCATTGTCTGTGATGGCCCCGCTCTGTGCTGGGGTGCATCTCCTTCTCTCCTCCCCCGGCAGCTGGCCAGCTCGGCGTCGCTGGAAGGCAAGGGGCAGCTGAGGTTCACCTCGGGACGCTGGAGCCCGCATCACAACTGCACCCAGGTGGCCACCGCCAACGACACCGCCGTCCGAGGCTGGGACACGCGGAGCATGAGGTCAGTGACACGCCCGGTGCCCCGGCCACGCCGCCCCTTCACCCACGAGGCCGACGGAGCGGATGGGTTTGGGGCACGTGCTTGTCTGTCTGCGTCTGTCTGTCCTCCCGTCGTGAGCTGGTGTGTCGTGGCCGTAGCCGCGGGGGCTCCGTTGGCTGTTCAGGGCTGTGCGTGGGCCCCTCGCGCTGGCTGTTGATGAGAGGAAGATGGGCCCCGGGACACCACCTGCTCCTGTCCCCAGGGGGGGACCACGAGGGCAGCCGTGGCCCTGGTGGCAGGTTAGTGGCCACCGTTTCTGTGCTGTCGGGTGACAGATTGCCGTTTCCCTCATGAGGGGCAGCAGCCTGCAGTGCTGGGGGAACAGGCAGGAGCGGTTTCCGTTCCAGGTGGGGACCGATAGGCCAGCAAGTGATGGAGCCTCGTCTGTTGTCATGGCAACAGAGCCCTGCTAGCCTCTGAGAGCAGCCTGTCCCCTCAGCACACGGCGTTTATCACTGAGCTGAGACGACGCTGTCACCCAGTGACGGGCTTGCCTTCCGGGTGGGCGGCTTCCAGTGGAGTCCAGAGGCCCCCGCAGACCCGGCAGGAGGCGGCTGCCCCTGCGCCTGTGCCCTCTGACCCCGCCTCCAGGCCCCACCCTGCCTCCTCCTCGGGTCACCGTTCTGCAAAGGGCTGCAGAGCTGCAGTGTCTGGAGGCAGGAGGCTCGCAGAGCAACGGGCAGACCCCACGCAGGCCGGCAGCGCGGCTTGGGGCGGCACCTGCAGCTCCCGCCTCCGCAGGTCGGCTCCTGGGGACCCTGAGCGGCTGAGGGTCCTCGCGTCGCTCTCTGCGCTGCCCCAGCTTCTGTCGCCCGGCGCTTTCTGTGCTTGCTGTCCACGGTGCTGGGCTTGGTCCTGAAACTGGTGGCCCCAGCGTGCGGGAAGCCAGGACGTGCCCGTGCACGCGACGGCCCCCAGTCCCAGTTCCTAATTTCGTACGTCCCCTCTTTTCCTGGAAGAGCCTCAGGCGTAGGACATCCTGTTTTAGGAAAACATTGGCACACGGGGAAGGCGAGGATTTAAAAGTGGTTTGGGGCCGGGGGACCCACCGGAGGACGAGGTGACAGGGACGAGGGCTGCCCTGGAGCACAGACACGTGGCGCCCTGATGGTCGGCAGCCGCGTGGTGTTCGCCGTCCCCTGGAGGCCAGGGGTGACAGGCCTGGTGGTGGGACGGGGTTACAGCTGCGGCCGAGAGCGGAGCGGGCCGTGTGGGCAGGAAGGACGCACAGGGCAGGGCTGGAGGAACAGTCTCCTTTCAGACCCCGTGAAGAGCAGCCTTGAGCGGCGCCAGGCGTGTGCATGCCATGTGCCGCGGCGCTATGTGTGTGCTGTGTACCATGCGTTGCCATGTACTATGCATGTGCCGTGTACTGTGCATGTGCACATCTGCTCCTCTCCGCCCTTGGCTCCGGTGCAGAGCGGTGGGCTGCGGGACCCGGCGAAGGGGCCTGCGGTGTGGGCCCCGAGCGGTGTGAGTGGGTGACAGATCCCGGCCACAACCAGCGCTGCCTCCTCTCTGGCAGCTCCTCCGTCTCGCGCCCCCTTCCCCGACTCGCCCGGGACCAGCAGTGCTCTGCGTCCCCCCGTCCTGTCCTGTGTCCTCACCGCATGCTTCCCAGACATGTGTCCCGTGTCCGGCCCAACCCTGTCTCTGCTCCTCCTTCCGGACGCAGGTCCCTGCCCCTCTCGTTCCCGAGGGACCTGTCACATCTGACAGCCAGGCCAGCGTCCCTTCCCCCGTGCTGCTGGAGAGGCCGCGGCCGCATCACCGCGGAGGGGGCGCCGAGGGGGCGCCGGCTCCCTGGCCTCCTGGAGCGGCAGCCCAGCTGGCTGCCCTGGGCCTGGGCGCTGGATGCTGCGGGTCTGGCGCCAGGCCGCCCCGCCTCACGCTCGAGCGTCTCCCCTCAGCCAGATCTACTGCATGGAGAATGCCCACGGGCAGCTGGTGCGGGACCTGGACTTCAACCCCAACAAGCAGTACTACCTGGCCACCTGCGGGGACGACTGCAAGGTCAAGTTCTGGGACACGCGCAACGTCACGCAGCCCGTGACGACCCTGGAGGAGCACTCGCACTGGTAGTGGTGGGGGTGGGGGTGGGGGTGGAGTGGGGTGAGGGTGGTGGTGGGGGTGGAGTGGGGTGGGGGGGTTGGGTTGGGTGGGGGGTAGTGTGTTGTTCTGATGGCCTCGCCACTCAGAGGGGCACACAGCTTAGCGTGTGTTGCTGTGAGTCAGCCGGTCAGGCCGGCTTATTTTTCCTAAAGAAACACTAATTCCGGTTGGAGGTCTGTGAGGTGGGAACGCGGGAAGGAAGGAGGCGCTGGCTCAGACGTCAGAGAGGAATGTGCTCAGGTGCTCATGGGGCTGGCAGCGGGGCCCAGGCTGGGTCAGGGCCCCTGGGACGGAGGGCATAGCTGTGGGCACCACACGCCGTGCCCCGACGTCCTGCCTCGCAAACGCTGTGGGAATATGGGCCACGATGCTTCAGCTGAGGAGGTGAAATCAGCGTGTAGCATAGTGCACAGGAGGAGCGGTTTTTATTAAGTGTGTGTGTGCATGTGTGCACATGTGTGCACAGTGGGAGTGTGTGGAATAGTGAGAGCCCAGTGCTGTCGGGGCCTTCACCCAGGCTGGCCCGTGTCGCCGAGAAGGGACTCACTGTGGTCTCCCCGAGTTCTTGGAAGTACTTTCCAGCAGCTATTGTCCTGCAACCAGAAAGTTAAAAGCCCAGACGCTCTGCACAGTTTTAACAGATTCGGGCAGACGCGCTGGCCCTGCGGCGGGCGTGTGGGCGGGCCCTCTCCACCATCTGGGCTGGTGGGCGCTCAGCCCTCTGTGCTCCCTGGGCGTGTGCTCCAGGCCCAGCGCTCGCCCTCCAGGCTGCTGCTCGTGGGGCGTGGGGCGCGGCTTCTGTCTGCAGCACCGGGCAGCCAGCCTCCCCCGCGGAGGCTCGTGTCACCGCTGCCCCGTCTGCTGCTGGGAGTCGAGACGAGGCGGTTTCAGAGAAACTCGCTAAGCCTGCCCCCCGGGGGGCACTGCCAGGGGTCAGCCCGGGCAGCTCGGGGTGGGTGCCGGGCGACCCCTGCTCCCTGTCCAGGGGTCCCAGCCCCTGAGCACCGTCTCCCTGCCCTCAGGGTGTGGAACGTCCGCTATAACCACTCGCACGACCAGCTGGTCCTCACGGGCAGCAGCGACAGCAGGGTCATCCTCTCCAACATGGTGTCCATCTCCTCCGAGCCCTTCGGCCACCTGGTGGACGACGACGACCTGAGTGACCAGGAGGAGCGCCGCCCGGAGGACAAGTAGGCGCTCCCTTTCCCCCGGGCACCGCGGGGCCCAGCCAGGCTGCGGCTCCGGCGCGTGGCTGGGGGAGCCCGCTGCGGCCGGGGGTAGTCAGCACCCGGGACGGGGTGCTCACACTCACACGTGGGCGCCCTGTGCCGTCGGGCAGGCTTCCCGAGAAGGAGAGCTTAAAGGGAGGTACCCTGAACGGGCACCGCCCCGCCCGGCCAGGACCGCCCGGGGGGCCAGGGCCACGCTGCACTGGCCCGGCCCCAGGTCCCTCGGCTCAGCGTCACAGGCAGGGTCTCCTCCTCATTTCGACGGGGACGTTCCCTGTTACCCCCGAACCAGGGGCCCCGCATTGATCACGCCAGCGCCTACCGTCCAGGCCGCAGGGACCAGGCGCTGTCGGGCTAACGTGGGCTCCACGGCTCCCGCGGTCCCCGCACACCTCCCTCCCGTCGCACAGACGAGCAGCTGGGCCTTGCCTCGCTCACACGTGTCTCTGGTCCCCCCAGGAGTCAGGAGCCCCCGCAGGACGGCGTCATCGCCACGTACGAGGAGCACGAGGACAGCGTGTACGCCGTGGACTGGTCCTCGGCCGACCCCTGGCTCTTCGCGTCTCTGAGTTACGACGGGCGGCTCGTGATCAACAGGGTCCCCCGGGCACTGAAGTACCACATTCTGCTCTGACGTCGGGTCGGGCCGCAGACCCCGCCCTGGGGACCCGTGCCGCCGCCGCCGCATTTATAAACAGCGAGGGCGCCGCGGCACAGCCCACCCGCACCCAGTCCCCTCGCTGAGCGGAGACCTGGGCCTCCAGACCCGGTCCCGCCTGCCGCCCGAGCCTGCCGCCCCGTCTCTGCCCCTTCTCTCTCCTTCAGGGACGGTGGGGCTTGTTCACTTGAAAAAAAAAATCTTCATTTCCATGATGTTAACTCGTCTTTCTCCTGAGATTGAAAATGAAATAAACAGGCGAGGTCGTCACACGGGCGGGCTCCTGGCTGGTTCTCTCCATCGCTGCCCGCGGTCTGTCGCCTGGTGCCTGCTGCCTCCGTGCGGGCGCCCGAGCGGACCTGCCCCGGGGTCCACGGCTCCATTCACAGCCGTGACCCCAGCTCCTGGCTGACACTCAGAGGCCTGAGACCCGACGGGGGTGGCAGGGAGGCCAGCGAGGGCACCGTGAAAGGGGGCGGCACAGCGAGGGGTGTCGGGCGGGTGAGCTGCAGCTGGGGTGTGTCCCTGACCCCCAGGGAGGCCCAGGGGTCTGCGCCAAGCGCAGGAGCACAGGTGAGAGGGACAGTATGGCCCGTCCAGGATGCCGGGAGAAACGCGACAGCCCGCGGCTCTGCGCTCCTCCCGGGAGGGGCCGGTCCCCGTGGATTCCGCAGGATTTCAGGAAATCAGAGAGGAAGGGGGCGTGGGAGATGGAGAGGGACATCAGAGACGAGACCCATCTAAGCGACCCAGGAAGACACTCCCCCAGCTCCTGTGGGAATAATGGCACCAGGATTCCGTCTTCCCGTTGGCGTTCCACCCTGACCTGCTCACCCCTGCCGAGCATCGAGACTCGAGAATCAACGTTGGTGATTATGGCCGAGGCTCAGAAAAAGCAGGCACATTAGGTTCAGTAAAACACGGTTTTACGTCTACTTCCTGATTCCCTGAAATCGGGACCTGCAGGACGGCCGGCGAGCGCTCTGGGCTTCCGTCAGCCGAGCACGTGCCCCTCGCCATCCCCGCGGCCTCAGGGCCTCCTAACTCCCTTTAAAATTACAACCACGAACCCAGCACCACGCGCCCCGTAAGTCACCCTCCTCCATCAGTCACCTCCCCGTCCTCCCTGCTACAAGGTAGACAGAATTCTAATGTTTCCTCCTTCCATCTGCGAATAAAGGAGCTTTTTCTTGTTGTAAGAGAGAGAATTCTACTTTGCTGCCCTGGAAGCAGCCACACTGACGTGAATCCGCAGAGCAGAGCAGAGATATGGAGTGAGGTCTGCAGACCTCACGCCCCAGTCTGCGCTGCAGTCCCATAACCTGCCAGGGACGGTCAGTTACGGTCAGTCAGGTGCGTGTCCAGCACACGGCAGGCTGCGGGCAGGCGAGGCCTGCTAGTGCGGAGCCCTCGTCGCCGCCTCCCCACCCCCCGCTGTCCCCGTGTCCGTCCGGTCCCTGCTCCCACCCAGGACCACCCGGGAGGTGCCCGAGTGGGGACCGCATTTCCCTGCTCCTTGGACAGCGGCGGGTGCGGGCGGTGGCGGAGGATCTGCCGTGGGGAAGTGGCCTTACAGTGTTCTCGCGAGACCGGGTGTGGTCAGGGGGGCTGACCCAGGACCTGCCTATGAGGTGAAGTGATCTCCTTTGAATTCGGGGTCACTCTGTCTGGCACACCCCATCCCCGTGGGCCAGCGACCCAGTGCACGGAGTAGGGGGCCCGTGGATGGGGGGGGTGGTGGCAGAGGACGGCAAACCTCAGAGGCAGGTTGGAGCCCTGGTCCCGTCACCACGTAGAGAGGAGCGCGGTGGCCGCCTGGCACATCGGGACGGAGCAGGTGCCTCGCGGGGGCTCTGGAGGGTCCGTGTGACAGCTGGACCTTGTGCTGGACGGACACAGCCTTGAAGGGCCGGTGGAGGCTCCTGCGTGGCGCCTGGTGCCCGTCGGACGTCTGGTGAGCAGGTCTGGAGGTGGAGAGGTGGCTGGGGGTCCTTCCTCCTTCCCCGCCCCGCTCCCTGTCTCTCTCTCCCTCCGTATCTCTCTCATTGTCTAATCAGCCCTCTGCACTATTTCATATGTTAAGCATGTGTGTTTATTACTTTCATTAAAATGGAAAGTATTAAAAGGTTTGCAAAGTAAGCCGATATGAGGAGTCAGGCTCCTAAGGGCACAGGAGGGGCTCGGAGTCAGTCACTGGGCGCCCTGCACCCGTCCTTGCCTGTGAGTTAGAGCAGCCCCTCCCCCCACTCCGTCCTGGCCTCGGGGTGTCCTTCCTGGTCGTCCTTGGGGAGCCAGCCCCACCCCTCCCCTCCCGCACCCGGCGGGCGTGGCTCTAGCTGTTGTGTCTCCGCACAGACGGTGATTCCCGGACAGCAGGAGCGGGAGGAGGCTTCTCCGTGAGGAAGCGGCTGGGACTGCAGAGCTCCCGTTGTCTTACGAGCCTGACGGTCCTGGGACGTGGGGGTTCCCTGACCAGCTTCCTGGGCCTTTCTCTTTCCTTCTTTCCTTTTAGGGGGGGCAGGGGGCTGTCACCTGACAGCGTGGCCTGACAGCCGGGCGGGCACAGGTGTGCTGGCTGCAGCTGGGCGGCCCCGGGAGGGAGTGAGGAAACCAGGGACCTGCTGATGGGAGACCCTGACATTGGCCCAGATCTGAGGCGTGAGCAGGAGGAGCGGCCGGGACCAACCCAGGTGCAGGCAGCTGGGGGCAGCGGTGATGGGCGCCCACCCAGCCCTCACAGCAGGGGGGTGTGTGTGTGTGTGTGTGTGTGTGTGACTATATGATTATGTGTGTGACTGTGTATGTGTGACTATATGATTATGTGTGTGTGACTGTGTGTGTGTGTGTCTGTTATGTGTGTATGTGAATGCATGTGACTGTGGGAATGGGTGAATGTGTGATGAATGTGTGAATGTGTGTGTGTGAGCGTGTGTGGTGAGTGTGTGCATGTGTGAATGTGAGTGTCGATGTGTGTGAATGATTGTGAGTGGGTGTCTGAGAGAGAGTGTGTGTGTGCGCACGTGTGTGTGATCCCTGGGAAGGGAGTTCTTTCATTGTAACCTCAAGGCCTTAAATTAGACCTTTGGTCTCCTCTTTGGATGAAGTTAGAGTCCCAGCGAGACACCGACAGCCTCGAACACGCTGCCCCCTCTTCTGACCCGTGCCCCGTAGTGGACACGTCGCCCCGAGGTCAGCACTTGAGGAAGTAATTCTACGATGCTCGGTGACAGCACGTGATCACATGGAATCCGTTACTCGGGTGAAGACGTGTATTGATGTGAACATGCAGATGAGGCCCTGTTCTAAGCCCTTGCGCTTCTCCGCTGCCTCCTTCGCGGGGCTGCGTGCGCTGGGGGTGGGGCGCCGCGCGGGGTCCAAGCTCAGCTGCAGGGGCTGGGCACCCGGCGGGCTGCTCGGCCGCCCTCAGGCATGTGAGAGGCGGGCGGCCAGGTGTGCCCTCCGGCACCTGCACCCACAGTGCGACCCCACACCCGGCGGCCTGTGCTTCTCCTAAGAGGCCGGTCAGGTAGACAGCGGGACCAAGGCTCGTCCAGGGCTGCCCAGTGGGCCCGCCGCGGGGTTCTGACCCACGGCACCCGCTCACCCTCCGTCGGGTGGGCCTCTCGTGTGAGGTCACTGGTTCGCGGTGAGAGGAAACCATGCAGTCCCGGCGCGTGGGCTCCGTGGCTCTGAGCGTCTCCTGAAGGGCGTGTGGCTCTCATTCACCTGCCGTCTCCCAGCCCCCAGGTCCTCAGAGGTGACCTTGAAGGCCCCGCCCGCAGACCCGGGTCCAGGGAGCCACAGAGGAGCGACGGCTCCTGTGCAATGAGCTCCGGAGCGAAGGGCTCTTCTCCGACTTTGTACAATTTTATTTTAGTAACAAACCTGCTTCATTAACATGTACATGCATATGATTATTAAACCTCCCGAGGACATCCCAAATAGGTAAATTCACGAATGAAAAAAAAAGGTATTTTTTGTCAAAATCGGTGTCTCATTTTTGGTTCAGAAACGCAGTGGCCGCTGTGGGAGCTGCCTCGGGGCGGAGGGTCCCCGCTGCAGACCAGGCCCAGCTGGGGGTGCGTCCGGCTCCCCACACGCGGCCCTTGGGCCTCGGTGCCCCTGACACCTCATCTCGTGTCCACCCGCCTGGTGTTGCTTCCAGGGGAGCCGGGGGACCCCCATCCCGGGGCTGTGAGGGCCGGCTGCCACGCGGGTCACCTGGCTTCTTGTCTCTTTCCGTCGCTCACCCCTCCTCAGGGTGCAGGCTTTTGCTCGATGACATCATCGTTCTGCTTACCTGGTGGAACACATGATCGGATCCCAGCCAGCCTGGGCCCTCGCACCTTCCTCTGCAAAGGTCAGAGGTGAGTCAGTCCGTGACTCCTTTGAGCCGACCTGCTTCTCGGGCTTTGGATGGGTAGGGTGACTGTACCGCTCCAGGTCCCTCCGCCTTAGCCCGGCCCCCTGAGCGCACTCAGCCCCTCGGAGTGCCCTTAGCGCTGACCTCGGTCTTAGCCGGAGGAAGATTAGAAAGAAAGCCACTTAGTTTTAGTAGCTTTGTGACAATAGCATAAAACGCAGAATAATGAACTGTAAATGTGCCTAATTACATAAATAATGCATTTGTGTAATTGTCAAGTAAGGGGTGTGCTAATGAATCAATTATTTTTAATTGTCGGATGCTTGATTGTTTCAGAAATATAATTGATTGTAATCAAGGATCAATTGGATGTTGATAGTAATTATGTTTATCAGGCTTAAATACATGACATCCGTGCACCCTCGCTGCGTCAGGAAGGAACGAGGAGGTCACGGACCGGAAGGGACTTGCTCACGTTCATGCCGTAGCGGCTGCTGCGGACCTTCCCTCCTCACGAGTATCGGGGCGAACAGCCTGAGTGCGGGCGGGGCCAGCCCTGGCCGGCTGGACCAGAGGGCACGCGAGCTATTTATTTTGTGATAAAAGTAAACGATGCTCAACGTCAGAAAGGTCGATCTGACCTTCAGTGAGTAAAACACCCCGTCTCTCCCCCAGGAAGTCACCTTTTCTGTTCCCTTCCCACACCTTACCCGTGATTTCCTCAGAAGGGGGGGCATGTGCCTCACACCTTGTACTTGATAAATACCCCGCGGCTGGTGGGATATGCAGATTCCCTGGAAGTGAAGGAAATGAGCAAGGAGAACACCTGCAGAATTTTCATCCCCGAATCCGGACCCTGCGGGAAAGTCCAGGGAATCTGGCCAAGTGGAGCGTCGTTGGCGCGAAGGCGTGAGGCGACGGCGTGTCATTCCCCCTGAGGCCAGGCTTCCGCATGCGTGGGAGTAACCAAGTACATGCTAGTCACCGCCTTAAACTCTCCCCAGAAACCAACAGCGGAAGGCTGTCGGCACGTGAGGTTCTTCCGCGTGTGGCCTGTTTGCCGAGAGAGGAACCAGCCCGTTATGTGTGCTCAAGGAGAGCGACGGCGTGCAGTGCTCACCCCGCCCTGTTGTTCCCGATCACGGGTGATACGATTCTTATTTCCGTCTCAGATCCTTTGAGTCGTGTGTGACCACCATTGACTAATCCACTGCGTTTGGAGTCGGAACGCCCGGCATTCCGTGTTGTGCCGGCCGCGTCTCCACGCTGGGGTCGCGGGTGAGCTCCTCCGCTGAGGGAGCACATCGACTTCCCATGCCTCCTTCATCGGATGAAAGGGGCACCGGGAGCCATTGCTCATTCGCTGGCGGCATCCCACTCCTGTTAAAAAGAAGGTGTACGTGTCATTCCTGTTTAGGAAACGCATGCTGGCATGATGAGAACTGCAGTTAGAATTTACAACAGTGAGCACGAGGCAAGGGAGTTTGGGTGGGACAAATCACATGCTGTCACCATTGTTGTCATTATCACCACCATCATCACCACCACCACCATCACCATAAACATCACCATCACCACCACCACCATCACCACCATCACCACCACCATCATTAACATCATCACCACCATCACCACCACCACCATCACCACCACCATCACCACCACCACCACCACAACCAACCCGCCGCCCTCCTTGCGTTTTCTGTCCGGACGACCATTGGATGTTCACTGAGGACGCGGGCACCGGCACGGAGAGGCCGTGCCCACAGGCGGCGGGTGAGAGAGGGGACCCCGCGAGGGGACGGCCCGTCTCCATCGCCGTGCACGGGTGGACGTTGGCTGTCCCGGGACACGGCGGCTGTCCCTGCAGAGGTTCCTCAGCAGGAGTGACACCGCCGATCCCCCTCCACGCGGGGTGCAGAGGTCAGTGAGCCCGGAGGCTGGACCAGGTCTTCCTCTCCCTCCATCCACCACCATCACTAAAGTCACCATCATCACCACCATCACCACCACCATCATTAACATCACCATCATCACCACCACCATCACCACCATCACCACCACCATCACTAACATCACCATCACCACCACCACCACCACCACCATCACCACCACCATCACTAACATCACCATCACCACCACCACCATCACCACTACCACCATCACCACCACCATCACAACCATCACCACCACCATCACTAAAATCACCATCATCACCACCACCACCATCACCACCACCATCACCACCACCACCACCATCACCACCACCACCACCACCATCACAACCATCACCACCACCACCACCATCACCACCATCATCACCACCACCACCACCATCACCACCACCACCATCACCACCACCACCATCACCACCACCATCCATACCACCACCACCACCACCATCACCATCATCACCACCACCATCCATACCACCATCACCATCACCACCACCATCATCACCATCACCATCATCACCACCACCATCCATACCACCATCACCATCACCACCACCATCCTCACCACCATCACCATCGTCATTATCACCAGGTACATGCTGAGGGCTGCGATGTGGATGAGAGCTGAGCTCTCCCAGCGGGGCCGTTCCAGACCTGCCAGGTCCAGGTGGGGATCCCCGGAGCACAGGCAAGTCCAGCCGAGATCGGCAGACTGTGCACAGACGCGCATGCTGTGGGCGGTACCAGTGATGGTGGTGAGACCGAGAGTTTGGGTGGCTGGTTAGGCGGTGCTACCGTGGCAGTGGATAACTGCCACACACGTCACTGCAACGGAAGCCTTACCACCCGGGGAGGGAGCTGCCTGAGGGACCGAAGGACTGTGGCGACTGTGGCGCGGGCTTCTGGGGGGACTGGGGTGTCCTTCCCTGCCCGGAAGGTCTTCCTCTCCCTCCATCCTGCCGTCTCTTCCACCCGCCGCCCTCCTTGCGTTTTCTGTCCGGACGACCATTGGATGTTCACTGAGGACGCGGGCACCGGCACGGAGAGGCCGTGCCCACAGGCGGCGGGTGAGAGAGGACCCCGCGAGGGGACGGCCCGTCTCCATCGCCGTGCACGGGTGGACGTTGGCTGTCCCGGGACACGGCGGCTGTCCCTGCAGAGGTTCCTCAGCAGGAGTGACACCGCCGATCCCCCTCCACGCGGGGTGCAGAGGGGTGCACCTGGGTGTAGGGGTCAGTGAGCCCGGAGGCTGGACCAGGGACCACAGGCTGGCCTCCGCGTCACTGCCCCTCCCCCGCCTGTCCCCGTCGCGTTTTCTTCACAGCGCTGGACGCGGCCGGCAGGCGGTGCCCACACCCTGCTGACCCTCGGCCTCCCACGGGCGTCTGCTTCTGGACCACGGAGACGTGGAGGGTGTGCACCTGCCCCGGCCAGGCCCGTGCCCGCGGGACTGTGGGCGAGCAGAGCAGAGGCCCCAGCCGCCAGGCCTGTGCTGACAGTCGAGGTTGGGTTCTGATCTGGAAGATTTCGATGGCAGGACTCTCTTCCCCGGTGCCGGGTCATCCGCCACCATCGTGGCCTGCGCCCTGGGCCGCCCCGTGACCCCGAGGAGGAACGGCACCCGGTCCCTGCCCTTCCCACTTGAGACGTCTTTCGTTGCGATGATGGCTGTTCATCCTCACCGAGGACATTTTTCCTGTGGTTTTTAGAGAGGCTGGAAGGAGGGGGAAAGCAGAAACATCCGTGTGAGAGACACATCGCTCGGTTGCCTCCTGAACGCGCCCCGACCAGGGCCAGGGGTGGAGCCTGCAACCGAGGTACATGCCCTTGACCGGAATCGAACCCGGGACCCTTCGTCCACAGGCTGACGCTCTACCCACCGAGCCACACTGGCCAGGGCTCGGTGATGGCTGTGAACGTCTCCCTCTGCCTCCCCATGTCCTGCTTTCGTCAGAGACGTTGATGGGCTAACCGGGAGCCTGGGACCTGCAGGGCTGACGGTGTCACAACCCCCACTGGTGGCCTCGGCTTGGGGCCGGCGGCTGGGGGGGGGGGGGGCGGGGATGGGCGGTGAGCGCCAGTCGCCGGGGTGGCGTGGTGGGCGGCTTTGGGAACCGCTGAGTCTGGCCTCGTTACTGGGTTCGTTACGTGAGAGGAGGAGTCGGAGGCGGCACTTGCCGAGGCCGTGCGGTGCGCCCGGCGTTTCTAAGCCGCGTGGGGAGCAGCTCCACGGCTCTGACGTTCAGGACCCCACCCCAGCCGGCGCCACGTGCCACGCGGTCGCTGTCGGCCGGTGGAGCTCCAGCCGCAGAGCTGGCCTGGGGCCGGGGAGCCAGGCCTTGTCCTCCCGCAGGGGGTGGAGAAGGCAGCCCAGCCTCTGACCTGCCAGCCCTGACATCGCTATGGCAACCGGGGAAGGGACGCCAGGTCACAGATGAGGCGTCCCAGGCACAGCCAGCAGGGCGAGGGCCTCTCCCCCTCTCCCCGGGAGCGCCTGTGGTTTACGGGCCACCGCCCTTTCTGTCCCTTAGAGTGTGATGGCCGGCCGTGGGGGTGACCCCAGGAGCGGGGGTGACGGACAGCGCCGGGCGGCCCGGAAGCTGCAGGCCCTGCTCGCTGGCGGCTCTGGGCATGGCCTCTGAGGGCTGGTGCGGCCTCGGGCGGTCCCTCCCAGGTCCCCGCATCCTGCACCCGCGCCCCCTCCGGGAAGAGCGAAGAGCGGCCTCTCTCTCCCTCTGTCTCTCCCCCTCCTCCCCTCCCTCCCTCATGGGCCCCCCAGCACCGTGTCCGTCCACCCCCCCTCTGGGCGGGCCTGGCTGCACTTTGAGTGTCTCCTCGCTGCCTGAGACCTTGTGGGGGACGCTGTCTCCCTCCTTCCGAGTCCCAGAGCCCAGGGAGGGCGGGCGGCCGCGGGCCTCAGTGATGCTGGGTGAGGCGGGGCTGAGGACGCTGGCCGTGCTTCGGAGTCTGTCTGGTCCTGAGCTGAGAGCCCCAGGCGGTGCCTGAGGGGTCCCGGGGAGGCTGGGGGGCGGGGGGGAGAGAATGTTCCAGAAGCACCAGCAGAATCGCTCCTTCCTTCCGGGGCCCCTTCCCGCCGTCCTGACCAGGAACCCGCGGCTCCTGCCCCCGCTCTGGGCGCGCAAGTCGGAGGCACAAGGGCATTTTCTTTCTTTAAAACGTATTTACTGATCTCAGAGGCAGGGAGAGGGAGGGAGAGGAGCATCCACGAGGAGAGAGAATCATGGACCGGCTGCCTCCCGCACGCCCCCCACTGGGGATCGAGCCCCCAACCCGGGCCTGTGCCCTGACCCGGAATCGAACCCTGACCTCCTGGTTCATAGGTCGACGTTCAACCTCTGAGCCACACCATCCGGCTTCAGAGGGTCTTTGATTTCACGCCCCCGCCCCTCCCCTTCAGGGCCCGGGGTCTGTGCTCTCCCCGATCCAAAGGCGCTGGATGCACCCGGGGGGGGGGGGGGGGGGGGGGGGGGGGGGGGGGGGGGGGGGGGGGGGGCCGCAGAGACCGAGCAGCTCGGGGCGGAGCTGGGGGAGCCGCGTGTTTACGTAATGTCGTCGTGTTTTAGTCTTTGAAGGGCTGCCTGGGGCTTCCGTTCCGGCCGAGCGCAGGAGAGAAGAGCCCGCTGCTAGATGGAGGCGTTGGGGGTCGTTTGTGCAGCAAACATCGCCGTGATGAGCGAGCCCTTCCCGGGCCTCCCTCCCCGCTGGGGCGCGGCCGCCGCTCACCGTGAGCCAAGGTTCCGTTTCCTCTAATCCCACAGCTCGGTTTGGCTTTTGAAAATGCTGTTGAAATGCGCGACGCTGTTCCAGCGCTTCCTTCCTTCCTTTGTCAGTGTTCTGAGCCCAGGCGCAGCCGAGAGAAAATCACCAACTGCGTGTGCGTGGGTGGCGGTGGCCGTGGCGTTCCGCTCCCCTGACCGCTGCATCCCCCCCACAGCTCCAGGGCACCGACCCGCCTGCTCCTGTCCCCAGACTCGCCCTGGGTCCCCGTCCCGGCCCCACTGGCTGTCACCGTCCCGGCCCCGCCATCCCTGTCCCGGCCCTGGGTCCCCGTCCCGGCCCCGTGTCCTCTGCTGCCCTTGGTCTGCAGCCGGCTCTCCCTGCTGTTGTAGGACTTGGATTCTCCTTGTCTTGGAGACGCAGACGGAACACCGGCTCCCTGACGAGCCCCGCCCGCCCCCCCCCCCCCCACCCGGGGTAAACGCTTCCTCCCCAGCTTCCTCTTCCTCGCGCGGCCGCCCTGAATCACCCGTGTGAGCCCGCAGCTGGGGACCCCGGACGCTGACTTGTGCACCCTCACATCGCTAAGCCCCGCCAGCACCCCCGCGGCGGCTGCAGGTCGCAGGTGCGCGCTGTGTCCCGCTGGGTGTGAGCCGCTCCTCCTCTGCTGCCCGGCTCCATGCGGGGATGACAGGTGAGCCTGCGGCGAGCGGGGAGCTGCCCGCCTTCACCCCGAGGCTGAAGCGCAGCCTTCGTCACCGTCTTCCTGTTCCCACTAATCGGGGGCTCCGGTCCCGCCTCCACTGTGGTCGCTCTGACTTCTGTGCCTGCCATACCCCCGCCCCCCCCCCGTGGCCTGGCTCTGTGGCCCCGCGTTCTGGAGGCTGCGGGCTTTATGCGCCGTCCCAGATCCAGGCGGGGAGGTGACGTAGCGGCTTTCTCGGGTCCGTCACACCTTCCGGAGAGTTCGTTGGGGCCTGAGAAGTGACTCCTAAAGTCGGCCCTGCCTCAAAGGGTCCCAGGGGCTGTGGACGTTTGCAAAACTAAGTTAATCGCAGTGCGAGGTGATCACGGGCTTATTTAGTGCCACGGCTTGTGGAGTCTGCCGTGGTCTCTGCGTGAACGCTCGCGTCAGGGCTCCAGGAGGCTGGGCAGAGCGGGTGTCACTCTCTGAAGAAGAAGCAGCCCTCCCACATGGTCCAGCCAGGCTCTCGGAGTCCAGCGGCCTGTGTCCTGGGAGGTGCGGCCGGGTCAGAGCCTCGCAGACGGTGGACACCTGCCACACACCTGCCACACACCTGCCGCACACCTGCCACACACCTGCCACACACCTGCCACACACCTGCCGCACACCTGCCACACACCTGTCCCTCACCTGTCACTCACCTGCCACACACCTGCCGCACACCTGCCACTCACCTGCCGCACACCTGCCGCACACCTGCCACACACCTGTCACTCACCTGTCACTCACCTGCCACACACCTGCCACACACCTGTCACTCACCTGCCGCTCACCTGCCGCACACCTGCCACACACCTGCCACACACCTGTCACTCACCTGCCGCTCACCTGCCACTCACCTGTCACTCACCTGTCCCTCACCTGTCACTCACCTGTCATCTGTCACTCACCTGTCACTCACCTGTCTCTCACCTGCCACACACCTGCCACTCACCTGCCACTCACCTGTCACTCACCTGTCCCTCACCTGTCATTCACCTGTCACTCACCTGTCATCTGTCACTCACCTGCCACTCACCTGTTCCTCACCTGCCACTCACCTGTCCCTCACCTGCCACACACCTGCCACACACCTGCCACACACCTGTCCCTCACCTGCCACACACCTGCCACACACCTGCCGCACACCTGCCACACACCTGCCACACACCTGCCACTCACCTGCCGCACACCTGCCGCACACCTGCCACTCACCTGCCGCACACCTGCCGCACACCTGCCACACACCTGCCACACACCTGTCCCTCACCTGCCACACACCTGCCACACACCTGCCGCACACCTGCCACACACCTGCCACACACCTGCCACACACCTGCCACACACCTGTTCCTCACCTGTCACCTGCCACTCACCTGTCACTCACCTGTCCCTCACCTGTCACTCACCTGTCATCTGTCACTCACCTGTCACTCACCTGTCTCTCACCTGCCACACACCTGCTGCACACCTGCCACTCACCTGTCACTCACCTGTCCCTCACCTGTCATTCACCTGTCACTCACCTGTCATCTGTCACTCACCTGTCACTCACCTGTAACTCACCTGCCACTCACCTGTCACTCACCTGTCTCTCACCTGCCACACACCTGCCACACACCTGCTGCACACCTGCCACTCACCTGTCACTCACCTGTCCCTCACCTGTCACTCACCTGTCATCTGTCACTCACCTGCCACTCACCTGTTCCTCACCTGTCACTCACCTGTCACCTGTAACTCACCTGCCACTCACCTGTCACTCACCTGCTACATACTTGTTACTCACCTGCCACTCACCTGTTACCTGTTACTCACCTGCTACACACCTGTCACTCACCTGTCACTCACCTGCTACACACCTGTCACTCACCTGTCACTCACCTGCTGCACACCTGTCACTCACCTGTCTCTCACCTGCCACACCCCCTGGAGCTCTGTCTCAGCTGTCAGGACGGTCACTCTGAAACTCGGTTCAGGTTTGAGGTGACGGTGATGGTGGTTCGCACGTGTCCACGCATGCAGTAGCTGTGGGAGGCAGGGTGTCCAGAAGCAGCGATGTGTGGCCAGTGCATGACGCTGGACACGCCTGCTCATGCCTCCTCTGCGGACCCTCCCTGCCCCGCTGCCCCTGGGCTCCCGCTGCGCAGAGCCTGCCGAGGGCCACACTCCTGCTGAGCTGCGCGTGTTCCGCAAGGTCAGGGCCAGGAGCCGGTGACTGCGTCCGCTGCGGAGTCGCGTGCCCCAGGTGTCGGCTCCCGTTCGGGTCCTGGGTGGGGCTGGCGGGGAGACTCAGGGAACGGGAGAGGCCTCTCCCCGCCAGGATCTCGCCAGGGGAGCGGGACAAAGAACACACGTTTTGTTAAACGGAGATTCAAGTGGACACTCACGGCGGAAGCTAAATATTGGAATTCCTGTCGCAATTCCAAATGAAATAACTAAAAATAAAAAGCCTAAATTGCAAAAAAGCCCGGCCGGCGTGGCTCCGTGGTTGAGCACCGACCTATGAACCAGGAGGTCACGGTTAGATTCCCGGTCGGGGCACAGGCCCGGCTTGCAGGCTTGATCCCCAGTGTGGGGTGTGCAGAGGCAGCTGACTGATGCTTCTCTCTCATCTTTGATGTTTCTATCTCTCTCTCCCTCTCCCTTCCTCTCTGAAATCAATAGAAATCTATTTTTTAAAAATTGTAAAAAAAGTTCACTGGCAGCAAGTATCCCTCTCACTGCACATTTGAAAATGGCCCAGGGAAACAGCCGAGCCTCCCTCGCTAGTTCTACAAGGGCCCCGCCCCGCCCCGAAGTCACGAAGGAATGAAGCTGACTCCAGAAAATATCGGGGACCCCCCCTGGGAGGAAGCGCGCTGTGGGGTGCGTAGGCTGTGTGTCCAGCAGACCCAGGCGAGCACTAGGCCCAGGAGGACCACGGGGCGATGGCGGACAAAGCCACGTGTCTGCACACATTCTGAGCCCTCGGCGGAGGAGAGGCCGTGCCCCCGGGAGCGCGGCGAGAATCTAAGGACAAAGAGAAGCTAGAATCCGAGGGCGGGGGAGGGAGCGCTACAGAGGAATCACAGTAAAACCGGGAGCTGTTCCCTCATCCTCGACAACAGATGGGTGAAGACCACGTGAGGACGCCTCAGAGGGCGAGGCAGGTAGCAGTTCACCTAACGCTGCACCTGCCGACGGCGGGCGCTCACCGTGCGGGCAGCGGGAGGCGGTCCCACGCACGGGGAGAGCGGCCGGGGAGCAGCGGGAGGAGCGGGAGACGGTGCTGGCGTGAACATGTGGGTGCCTTTCGGAACCCTAAAGCGGGGTGTGGCAGGCACTCGCCACGATAACACAGCATGTGGGGGAAGGAGCGCCCAGGGAAATACTGGGTCATAGTGTTTTTTAAATACACATTTTTATTGACTTCAGAGAGGAAGGGAGAAGGAGAGGGTGAGAGAGAGAGAGGGAGAGAGAGAGAGAGAAACATCCATGGTGAGAGAGAACCATGGATCGGCCGCCTCCTGCACGCCCCCCACTGGGGGTGGAGCCCGCAGCCCGGCCCGTGCCCTGTGAGGAAGATCTACAGGTATGCACGTAGGAATATAAAGGTCGGCAGCGGACACTCCACACACACAGGCTGGAGGCCGAGGGGAGAGAGGACACAGCCCTCCCCCCCACACACGCGTGTTCTGCACGTGAGGGTTTCAGTTCTGCGGGTCAGTTACCAGCACGGTGCCCACAGGCACAGAGAAGGCGTGTGGGCCTCAGCAGAACGTGGCCCCAGGACTTCTGTGCCCCCGCGCCGAGGCCACGCCTGACTCCTGTTGGGCTCCCCGGCGCCCCCTGGGGCCTGAGGAGGGGTGGGTGTCCGGGAATCGGCTGATGCCAGGACGCTATTCACCCGCTTAGCTCTGAAGACTGGATCGGCACACAGCTCAGGACTGGCCCTCGTCCCTTCCTTCATCCCCTGTTTGTGATCCTGTTTGTAATCCAACCCCTTGAGTCCCCAGCCTCCGGCCCGGCCACTGTCTTCCCGGCGGGAATTGGCGAGCGCGGCCAACCCGTGGGACCCCGGGGAGCGAGCGGGAGAGGAAAACCAGGCGGAGCAGCGCCTTCCGATGCCCTGGCGGGCGGGCAGTCCGTCTCCCGCGCCTCCCGGGGGTCCGAGCACATGAATATTTCAAGGGCTTCGGGCTGCTATTGATTTTTGGCTCAGGATCCAACCGGTTAATTTAATGTGATGCAAAAACATAAGGGATCAGGGCAAAGCCCGCGTCTCCACGCAGGAAGGAGGGGACCGTGTCCGAGATGTGAGGGAAACGCAGCCCGGTCCCGTCTTAGTCCTGGGGGGTGTGTGTGTGTGTGTGTGTGGGGGGTACCTTCACTTGTAAGGTGTTAACGTCAGAAGCATTCAAACCTGAAAAGAGTTCTTGTGCATTTATTTGAGCCAAACTGTGGACAATCGCCGGGAAGCAGGATCTCAGCGGATTGGGACAATGCTCCGGAGAACGGCGGCTTTTCACCTGTTTTTATACATGACAATCAGGAGGAGCCGTAGGTGGGTTACAGGAAACCCATGGGGGACGGGTCAGGGAGGCGGGAGGAAGCAGAGGGGGAGGAACCTCTGGACAAAAAGTGAAAGGAGAGGCACTTGCTTCTTGTACTCGGGGGTGCAGGAGGGTCAGCGGTCAGCAGTGAACGTGGTAGTAACGGCAGGGAAGGGATCTGTGGTCTCAGCCCTGGCGCTGTGGGTCCAGAGAGAGGGGAGACGCGTTACCCTGACCTCATCGGGGCCGCGAAGGGACGGCAGGCTCGGCGAAGGGGAAGGTGCCGGCCGGGAGGGGACTGCCCCCCACAAACGGCTTTTTTTCAGGGTTCATCTCGGCCCGCCCTGCGCGGGAATCTAGGGCTGAGCTTGCGAGGCCGCCACGCAGGCCGCCCTGAGCGGCCAGGTGAGCCTGTGGCCCTTTCGTCCACACGGGTGTTGCGAGGAAAACCGTGTTCCTGGCCACAAGGATGGAGCGCGTTCGTCACACAGAAAACCGGAAGTAAGAGCGGGGCTGACCACTCCAGCCAGACGGCCGTCACCGACTCCGAGCAGCGTGTTTGCCGAGTGCGTGACCAGCTCTTTGAAAGCTCGGGCTTTCACCAAAGTGCCCTCCACCCACCCGCGCCCCCAGCTGAGCCCGTGCCGAGGGTGCGACGCGGCCCCGCAGGGTAGGACACCGGAGGAAGTCGACGAGCCATCAGCAGGCAGGAGGCCGCGGTGTCTGTGATTCCTCTTTGAAAGGCGCTGTTGATTCTTCCGTTGCTTTCAGGTTATTTAAGTTGGAAACCATCGACAGTGACAGAAAGCCTAGCTGACGACCAGGTGCCCCATGCCCGGACCCCCCCTGCCCCCCTCTCAAACGAGGGGGCTTTGATGGCCTCAGTCGCCAGGCGGAGTTCTGGCGAAGACCCTACGTGGCGGTGGAGGGCAGAACGGTCTCCGCGTAAAGAGGTGAAAACACGTCCGCACGGCGGTGGCGTTCTGGGCAGACAGGCGCTGCTCACGGTGAAGCTCGGCCTCCAGGCGGCGGCGGAGCGGTGACAGGTGCACGTGTTTCAGACACAGTGGGCGGCGTCGGGCCCGGGGAAGGGAGCCACCCGCCAGGACGACGCCTTCGAAGGCAGAGCGATGAGCATCTCGGGCCGACGGGGGTCCAGGGTCCCTGCCCCTGCAGCTGCCTGCGGAGACCCTGCGTGTCCGTGGGGCAGTGGGTTCGGTGGGACAGGCACTTCCTGGTTGGGGACAGCACCGGGGTGACGTGATGCCTTACGTTCTGTGTGGCTCTGTCTTCAGGGGATCCTCCCTGAAGAACCGTCAGTGTGAGCTGCCTGTGCGGGGGCCGGGGCCGGGGGCACCCCTAGAGCTGGGTGGCTGGTGCCCAGGTGTGTGTGTGTGTGGGGGGGGGCGGGCACCTGGATCCTTGTCAGCGGCAGGGCCCCAGGGGGCAGCTCCCCCTCAGCCAGGAGCCACCCATCACCCTTTTATTTAGATCCTCCCCGAGGATGCTTCCCATTGACTTTCCGGGAGAGTGGAAAAGAGGGGAAGACGGAGAGAAACATCGATGTCAGAGAAACCCATCGATGGGCTGCCTCCTGCACGCGCCTGACCAGGGAGGAGCCTGCAACCGAGGTCGTGCCCTTGGAATCGAACCGGGACCCTTCGGTCTGCAGGCGGACGCTCTACCCACTGAGCCACACTGGCCAGGGCCCATCCCGTTTCTACAGTTAGAACCTGTTGGAGAGGAAATCGCGTGGCTGATGCACCAGGCTCACCTGTGGGCTCTCCCGCCACGTTCCGGAAGAGTCGGCAGATGGCGGAGGAGCGGGAGGGCTGCGCGCCTCCCCGCGGCCACGGGGATGAGGCGTGACCTGTGGCGCCCCCCCGCACTGAAGACCGCGTGACCGGGGTGCACGAAGGAGCGTGGAGACGGGTAGGACTGCGGACACGTGTCGGGGGGGGGGGGCGCGCTGGGGGCTGTGAGGATCCGGGGGGCTGTGTGGGTGGGGAGGGCCCCAGAAGCCGGGCCTGTGTACACACGAGCTACGCGGCTCCCGTGGGTGCACGCGGCGCTGGGAGCCGGGGTCTCCCTAGAGGGCGAGGCCTGGTGAGCCAAGTGCCCCCCACCCCGGCCCTACCCCGGCGACCTGGGCCCGTGAGGCCCCTTCCCTTCCCTGGCTGGAAGCCGTTGTCGTGAGTGGGTGTGCGGGTGATCCCACCCTCGGCATGCGGAGGCGGGGGTGACACGTGGTGGGCGCGTCCCGGGCTCCGCGTGGCGTCTCAGTAGCGGCTGGAGGAGGAGGGGGCGGCTCGGGGTCAGGATTTGAGCTCTAACCCGGCCCTTCCTAGCGCCCTGCAGTCGAAGGAGCGGCTGCGCCCCTTTGCGTTCCCGTCTCTGAAATGGGGTGACGGCCGTGACCATTACACCAGACGGCGGGGGCACCCTCTCTGGTCCTGCGTGGAACTGTCCGTCCGGCGGACAGACGTGGTCCCACAGGAAAAAACTGACCAGTGGAAGCGCGTCCTCCTCGGCCAGTTTGGGCCCTTGGAGCGTGGACGAGGCCGGCGCCGACCGCCTGGCACTGGGCCGGTCGCTGTGTGACAGAACCGAGGTGAACACGCAGTGCGGCTCCCCTCCATTTCCTCGGCGAGCGCGTGGGTCAGACCGGGCGGAGGACAGCGGAGTGACTGGTTGGCTGACACACCGCCGTGTCTTTGCGGAGCAGCGAGCGCTTCACTGGGTTTCTGGGGAGATGGACTCGTGGGACCTTTAGAGTCACGGAGACATGCGTGGGCCTTTGGAGTCACGGAGACACGCGTGGGCCTTCGGGAGCCATGGAGGTGAAGGACGCGCCAGTGCCCGGGGCGTGAGGCGTCCGTGGTGAGGGGAGCTTGGCGGGGGAGACGGTAGGAGCCTCTGTGCTTGTTGAGATTCAGGGACTCAGGCCGTTCGAGGTGTAAGAGGTGAAACTCCCCGGGTGTGGGGGCGGCCACAGCGTTTGGACACGTTCAAGCCTCAGACTGATGAGAGGGCACAGTCCTCTCGTGGCCACGTGCAAGTCCCAGCGTGGAGGGCAGGGCCTCCCAACACAGTTACAGCCAACAGCTGGAGTTGTGAGCTTGAACCTACGGTCCGAACACGTGGCCCCACGTGCCTGAGTGATAGAGGCTGCAGGTAAACAAAGCTGGATCAGGTGCATGTAGTTGAGTAGGATGGAAACCCTCGAGAATGCTGTGAACATCTTGACCACGCCCTCACTTTGCCTCGTGGCATCGGCTGTAAAATAAAGACACGGCTTGTGGTCCGTGGCGCTGTCTCTCCATGAGGAAGCAGCGTCCCACCGAGACCCAGCTTTCTTCTCTTGTCTGCCTTTCCTAATCCTTCACCGCCCCCGCTCAGGGTCCCCGAACCTGGCTGAGCTGGCGCGGCACAGAAGGCGCCTGGGGCTGAGGATGCCATGGCCGTGCCGGCTCGCTATACCCGGGACCCTGGAGTCGCTGGCACCGTGTTGGCGGCTCCATCCGAAGCCCAGGAGCCCAGCAGACAGGCCCTCCACGGGCGCCGGCCGCACCACGCTCCGTGAGCGGCGATTTCACGGCTGCCGCTGGAATCCAAGGTGAGTCTGCGAGGCTCAGGAATCCAATTTTGCTGGATTATGTCCCTGCTTTGCTTCGGGATGGAGCGCCGTCTGGGCCGGTGAAATGGAGGGTGACGGAGACGCAGGCCCAGATTTCACGCCTCTTTTCCCAACGCACCTGCTGTGCGTGTCCCCATGCGCCCGAGCGCCTGGCGGCAGCTGCTCAGCACAGACGACCCCGCTGCCCGGGGCCGCCGGGCCTCCGCTGGGGGTTACAGACCTGGGCGGAGGCGGGCCATTTCCGGGGTGAGGGTGGGGGCGAGCACGGGTTGAGCGCCTGGTGTCCCAGCTACGGCTTCTCCCTCGCCTGGTGCCGCCTCGTGTCCAAATAAGACGCGCTCGTTCCCGGCTTCTCCCTGCTCGGCTCCGCCCTTGCGTGCGTCTAGAGTGTGTGGCTTTTCTGGTTAATCCTCCCCAGGGTACTTTCCCACTGATGTTTAGAGAGAGTGGACGAGAGATGGAACGACGGAGAGAAACACGGATGTGAGAGAAACACATCGATGGGTTGCCTCCTGTACGAGCCCGACCAGGCCTGGGCCGGGGAGGAGCCTGCATCCGAGGTGCGTGCCCTAGACCGGAACCGAACCCGGGACCCTTCGGTCCATAAGCCGACGCTCTGTCCACTGAGCCAGACCGGCCAGGGCTCCCTGTGTGTTTTGATCCATTACACAGGACGCGCTTCAAAGTACAATGCGAACACCACACGGCCCGAGTGTCCACGGGCCACGGGCCTTTCGTCCCCCACTTACGGTTCGTGCGTAGCTCAGGGGCCGGGTTTGCAGCGGCTCCTGAGACTAGATCTGCCCGGAGGACGGAGAAGAAGCCGCGGAAAGACCGAGTCCGCAGGGAATTGCTTTGCCTTGTTTGCCTGGTGATGATACATGGAAGTGCGTTCCCCTGAGTTAAAGAGACACGAACGGAGGCTCAGAGAGAGCAGCTGGCGATAGAGAACTTCGCACACACACAGCGGGGTGTTCCGACCAGAAGGCTTTGCATCTCACAGTCCGTGGTTGATCACTAGGTCGTTTTCCCCGGTACCTGTTGGATTCCTCAATTTCCGCCACGGCCACGGCCACCATCCGTCTGGGGCCACCACCGTCTCCCGGTTGGACTCACGTAAAGCTGTTGGTAGAGGGGACGTCTCCTGAAAAATTGTGGTGCGGCCCGGCTGGCGTGGCTCAGTGTTGAGCATCGACCTATGAACCAAGAGGTCAGGGTTTGATTCCCGGTCAGGGCACAAGCCCGGGTTGTGGGCTCCATCCCCAGTAGGGGGCGTGCAGGAGGCAGCCGATCCATGATGTTTCTGTCTCTCATCAGTGTTTCTCTCTCTCCCTCTCCCTCGCTCTCTGACATCAATAAGACATGTCTATAACTTCAATGGCGCTACGGGGGGAAGGGACGCTCTGCCTCGCTCTCCCCCCCTGAAGGGCGGCTGCGGGCCTGTGCCCCGCCCGTCATCGCTAGCGAGGCCCCTGCGTTTGCTCTGAGCGTCTCCCGCACCCGCTCCTGCAGCGTGGAGGCGGGTCCCTGGTCTCTCCGGGCTTCAGCGACAGTCTGCTTCCTGCGGTCACTCTGCTCCTGGAGGAGTGGCCGGCGGCTGCTCCCTGTTAGCAGCATCTCAGCACGCGCTATTCCTTACTGTCGCTCGCGGTGAGACGGACAGGCCTCCCGGCAGAGGGGTGGGCGTCGGGAGGGCTGCACCGAGCTCCAGCGTCCTGGAGGCGTCCCTGCCCCCCGGGTCCTGCCTCCCAGGTGAAGGAGGCCGCCTGGCCGTGCACGAGAACATGGGGGGTGGGGGCCCCGCTGGGTCCTATTTAAATGACAAGGGGATTTAAGGTCTTTCTGGAATATTCTTCCTCTCTCGTTTTTTCTTTTTTTTGCTCTTATCCCAAAGCTGGGAGGTCGGTACTTATTTAAAACACCCACGTAGCCCTGGCGGTGTGGCTCAGTGGGTTGATCATCGTCCCATCACCAGAAGGTTGGCAGTTCAGTTCCGGGTCGGGGGCACAGGCCCGGGGTGCGGGCTCGATCCCCGGCGGGGGGCGTGCAGGAGCAGCCGGTCCATGATTCTCTCTCCTCACTGATGTCTCTCTCCCTCTCTGAAATTAAGGAAAAAAAGTGACAAGGAGGCCAAGCAGCCGCAGCCCCGGTCTCCTGCGTGGGGCGCGGGCGGCTCCTGGCTGTGCTGCGTGGCCGTGCCCGCCCCTCGGCCGGTCCGTCTCCCGTGGAGGCGGGGCTGCCGCTCCGAGGGGCACAGGCACAGGTCTGTACCCGCACCAAGCGGCAGCCGATGGTCGGCGGGACGGGCGCCCATCGTGGGAGACGGGGGGCCGTGGTCTCGCCCGTCACCAGCACTCGCCCGGGACTTGCACTCACCGAGCCCTTCGACGCCACGTCTGGCGAGCCCCTGAGGGAGTGAGCCAGGAGCGGCCCGTGGTCCCCGCTGCACAGCGGGCACCGGGAGGACCTACCTCGGCGCAGGCCCTGCGGGCGCCGCGGGGACCAGGCTGCGTCCTGGGAGGCGGTTTCCCTGACCCCAGGTTCACGCGGCAACTCGGGCGGGGCCGGCGCCGAGCCACCGGGAAGGATCCTCGGGGCCCTGGCGTCTATGGGACCAGGTGACGCCACAGGCACGCGGGGGCTTCTCCGGCCTCTGAGGCCCCGTGAGCGGCCACACCGCGTCGCGAGGAGGTGGTGTTTCTGTGCCTCCCGCTCCCGCTCCCGGCTGCCCCCTGATTAGACGCTTCACTCAGCCTCTTAGGCCCGACAGGAGCCCCTCGGCATTCCGGCCGGGCTGCGGCTCGCGTCGGCGGATGAGGAGGCACGTGTGCGGGGAGCCTGAGGAATGGCCCGCCGGGCGCAGCTCCGGGCTGCGGTCAGGGCGGCGGCCATTGGTCAGCGCCCGTGTCAGGGCGGCTCGTTGGATGTGGAGCGTGTTTGGGCCGATCTCGCCCGGCCAGGCGCCCGTGTGTGTGTGTGTGTGTGTGTGTGTGTGTGTGTGTGTGTGTGTGTGAGCCGTGCTGCCCTGCGTCCCGGGCTGATCAGAGCTGCGCCTCCTCCTCCCCCACGGCTGGGGCCTCAGATAGGGGGGAGGGGAAGGGGAGAGGGGGAACTAGCAGGCCGGGGCCAGGCAGGAGCCTGCCGCTGCTCTCAGCTCCAGCAGCCAGGCCTGGCGGCTCCTGCCATTCAGCTCGGCAGCCGAGCGGCGGTTTTAAAGGATTCACTTCCGCGCTCTTCTGTCTGCTCAGTGGCCTCGTCGCCTTCGCCGCCCCAGACACCATGTGCTCTCCTCTCTCTCGCCCTCACCCGGCTCTCCTCCCCTCTAGTCCAGCCAGCGGACCAGAGCTGCAGGCCCAGGGGGCAGACGGGGGAGGGGGGGCGAGGACCAAGGACCGAAGGGGGGAGAGGCCTGGGGGGCGGGAATAGGGGGAGGGTGGGGAGGAGCAGAGGCGGAGGGGGGCAGAGGCTGGTGGGGCGGGGGAGGGGGCGGGGGGGGCAGGTGGGGCGGAGGCTCGTGGGGTGCGGGGGGCGGAGAGGGGACTGGGGGGGTGCGGAGGCCGGTGGGGCGGAGGCTGGGGGGCGGAGGGGGGCGGAGGGGGGCTGGAGGGGCGGAGGCTGGTGGGGCGGGGGAGGGGGCGGGGGGGGGCAGGGGGGGCGGAGGCCGGTGGGGCGGAGGGGGGCTGGGCGGGGGGGGGGGGGGGGCGGAGGGGGGGCTGGGGGGCGGAGGCCGGTGGGGTGGGGGAGGGGGCGGAGGGGGGACTGGGGGGGGCGGAGGCCGGGTCCATGTAGCTGCTGTGAGCGCTCCCGCTGGTGCTCGTGTGGCCGTGCGTGGCCCCAGTGCTGGGTGAGGGCTGGTGTGAGCGCCTGTCACGCGTGCACACGGAACTGCCCTCTGGTGACCCCATGACTGCCCATGAAAACCACCCAACTGCCCGGCCAGCACGGCTCCGTGGTTGAGCGTTGACCTATGAACGAGGAGGTCACGGTTTGATTCCTGATTGGGGGCTCCATCCCCAGTGAGGGCCGCGCAGGAGGCAGCCGATCCGTGATTCTCTCTCCTCATGGATGTTTCTCTCTCCCTCTCCCTTCCTCTCTGAGATCAATAAATATATATTTAAAAGAAAGAAACCACCCAGCTGCATAATTATTGCTACAAAGACGAGTACTATGTGGATATTGTATATCAAAACTTTTCTCCAACCTAACAGCTCCCTTCTAATCTTCTGATTTTTAAATACTTTTAAAATATATTTCATTATTGATTTCAGAGAGGAAGGGAGAGGGAGAGAGAGAGAGAAACATCAATGAGAGAGAATCATTGATCGGCTGCCTCCTGCACACCCCCGCCCCCGCCCCCCCACCAGGGATTGAGCCTGCAACCCAGGCATGTGCCCTTGGCAGGAATCGAACCCGGGACCCTTCAGTCCACAGGCCGACGCTCTATCCGCTGAGCCACACCAGCCAGGGCTCATCTTCTGGTTTTTAAAGGCTGGCCCCACCACGTCTCGCCTCAGCCGTGTGGGGTGACGAGGCCGTAGTGACCGTAATGCCGTGTCCATTTCCTAATAAACACGCTGACGTTGATGGTAAAAGAGGAGTTTGACACCCCGGGAGACGTCGCGCTGTCTGCCAATAGGATTGACGGCATCTTTGCCAAGAAACGTTCCCCGCGTTTAAAATAGCAGCGGTTGGCGAGCGTGAGCGGGCGCCATCTGGATCCTCAGCCGCCGGAGTCACTTCTCTCCCTCCCGACCCAGAAACCCCCTCAGTGGAGCAGAGACTGCCGGTCGCCGCTGGGCCCCGGAGCCGGGTCAGGCCGGAGAGGCAGGCGCTCGCTGCCCACCGGGGTCGTCAGCGGGAACGGTCCTCGGCTGAAGCCCAACGTGAGCCAAACCCGCTCCTCGCCGGCTGGCGTGCCGGGCGGTGTGTGAAGCGGGAATTGGGAGCCAGGCGTCCGAGACTTCCGTCCGCTCATGGCTGCTCGGCGGCCACGGGCAAGCCCTCGCCCTCAGTCCTGGTGTCTGAGCGCTGCAGGGTTTGGGGTCCTGGCTGCAGGCGGGAGGCTCCCCTGACGGAACGCACACGACTTGCTTCCCGAGGGACACGGGATGGATCTTATCAGACGACTAGAGGCCGGTGCACGAGATTCCTGCACAGGTTGGGTTCCGAGGCCTGGCCGGCGATCAGGCCCCGCTCGCACCCACCTTGGCCTGGCGCCGCCCGCTCACCTGCTCCACCATCCCGCCATGGTCCCGCTCTCGCTGGGGCTCCTTGGGGCCGGCAGCCACCCACTGCCAGCATCACGTGGCCGACGCCCGCCATGTTCCGTGCCGCCCCCTGGTGGTCAGAGCACAGCTAACTCCCGGTCGGTGGAACTCCCGCACGTGGGGACAATTTGCATATTAGCCTCTTCTTATATAGGGTGATTTGTTTGTTTATTGTTTTTTTTTTAATATATTTTTATTGATTTCAGAGAGGAAGGGAGTGGGAGAGAGATGGAAACATCCATGATGAGAGAGAATCCTGGATCGGCTGCCTCCTGCCCGCTCCACACTGGGGATCGAGCCCACAACCCGGGCATGTGCCCTTGACCGGGAATCGAACCGTGACCTCCTGGTTCATAGGTCGTCGCTCAACCACTGGGCCATACCGGCCGGGCCTAGAGACGCATCTGACAGCTTTAAGGGACAGTCACAGTCACAGGAGGTGCTGCCGGCCTCCCTCCCGCCTCCTTCCCTCCTGGCTCCCCCGGGGGCCCTGCCCGTGCCTGCAGGGTGACCTCCCTCCAGCGCACGCTCGCGCAAGCCCATTAAATGGACTAATTGATGATGACCTTTCATTAAAACGCCACGTTTCTCCATCCTCACGTGCACACTTTTCACCTGCAAGTGTTTCTGAATTCCAAACGCAGCCTGTAATTGATGGTTGCTTTTAACAGCCCTTTCCCTCCTTCCCCCGAAAAGCTGCTCGTGAGGAGATGGTGCATCGATAATTGATGGCCTCCCGGGTCCGGGAAGATGCTCTAATCCTCTCTCGCGGGCTCTGGGCGGGGTGGCTTCCATCCCGTCCTCGTAATGAATTCCGTCGCCGGAGGGCTTGTCTAAGGGGGTCACGAGGGACCTCCCCGCAGCTCCTGCGTGCAGCCTCCTCGCGTTAGCCTCTCGTCGGCTGATTGGTCGCTTCCCGGTTCTGTTAGGAGGGGGCTGATGGCCCTGCTCAGTGCCAGAGCCACAGGCCGAGAGCGGGCGGGCGGCTCCAGCCTCGTGCACTCACCGTGAGCCCCTGGCGCCTCGCGGGCGGGCCCGGGGCAGGGGGAGGGCCTGCCTCGCTTCGTGGGGGCAAATGAGGGCTCCTGACGTGACAGGGCCAAGGCCTGAGCTGGGGGTGGTTCGGCCCCCGCCCCCGCCGCGTGATCGCTGGGCCCTTTGGGGAGAGCCCTGTGCGTCGCTGAGCACTCATCAGCGGCGGGAGGAGGCGGCTGCGGCGTCACCCTCACTAGCGCCACATCCCTGTCACTCGTGAGCTGTGAGCAGAGCGGGGAGCGGAGGGGCTGTAATTAAAATGAAATCAAAGCAGCATTTGGCCCCAAGCTCCTCTGGGAGGAGGAGGGGTTCCTCCCACGAGCGAACGTTAACCCTTTCCCGGCCGGCGGCCCCGGCCCAGGGCTGCTGTGAGCAAAGGGGCGTCACTGGGCACTCGGGCGCCTCCCGCGTGCACGGCCCTCCCCACCACCTCCCCGGGGAGGGGCGGCTGGGGAGCAGGTGGAGGTCGGAGGAGGACAGCATGTCCCCGCAGGACCCCACTGCAGGCCTGAGTCCAGCGCCCTCAGATCGGAGGGAGGGGTCACTCCAGGACCAGGCCTGCTCATGGTGACTCAGGTAAGGAAAGGAGTTAAAAATACACACGGAGTGGCCAGATGATGATGATCTCTGAGCGTTTAATAATCTGGCCACCCAGTGTCTATCCTATGGAATAAAAGGCTAATATGCAAATTGTCCCCTCGACCAGGAGTTCGACAAGCAGGCAGGCCGGCCAACCGCCCATGTCCCCTCCCCCAGGCCAGGCTGGCCGGACCCCACCCATGCACGAATTCATGCACCGGGCCTCTAATACTCTCTAATTCTCTCTCTCTCTCTCTCTCTCTCTCTCTC
This sequence comes from Eptesicus fuscus, assembly GCF_027574615.1. NCBI lineage: Eukaryota > Metazoa > Chordata > Mammalia > Chiroptera > Vespertilionidae > Eptesicus > Eptesicus fuscus. Next base: position 729,607 of record NC_072488.1, on the reverse strand, counting down.
TCTCTCTCTCTCTCTCTTTCTGTCTCTCTCTCTCTCGTCTCTCACACTGAGTGGCCAGATTATTATGCGTTCAGAGATCACAATAATCTGGCCGCTCCGTGTGTATAAAAAGAGAGAAACGCGCTGGACCAGGTGCCCAACGGGGAGAAGAAGGCCAGTGGAGTGGCCTCGGGGGTCTCGGGCCGCGGAAGGGGGCACAGACGACAGTGGCGTCCTGGGGGCACGGAAGGCCCCGGAAGGCTGGACTCCTCCGTCCGCCTTCTCCCCTTCGCCCGCCAGGCCTCAGGGCCCCCTGCCCCTGCGCTCGCTGGGGGCATCCCCTCCCACGTCCAAACCTGCCACCATGACGGTGAGGGGAGAGAGAGGGGCCCTGGAGGAGGGGGCCGCCGAGGTCACATTTACCAAAAGCAGCCTGGGTCAGAGGGGCCACGGCCCTGCTCCCACTCCCGCCACCACGGAGGGGGCTGCCTCCGGGCCTGGGGGTTGCGTGGCGCCTGGAGGCTGAGTGGCAGCTGCGGGGACGTTGGTTAAACGGGAACCAGCCTTGGGTGGTGGGTTTGCTTCTCGCCCCGGTTTCCTGGCCTGGGGGTTCCGGAGCCTCGTAGCCGCAGCCTCTGGGTGCTGTGCAGGGGCCTCGGCAGGGCCTGTGTTTGCCCGGATCTGCAGGCGCTTTGTGCTGCCTCGGGACCCGTCTCCCGCCCGCTGTCAGGCAGAGCCAGCCCGTCTCTCAGGGGCCCTGACGGTGCCCGAGGCTCCGGCAGGGAGGCCGGGGTTCAGCCCAGGGACCCTAAACGGAGGGGGGTCTGCAGCAGCGCTCACTGTGATTGTAACCGGACAACCAGGGGTCGGGCCGCCTGTCACCCCCTGAGCCAATTCAGCGGAGACGGGCTTGAATCCATGAGCGTTGACTCCGATCCCGCCAGCAGCAGGTCCGCCCCGCCCTCGGCCGGCTGCCTGCATTGGGTGGAAGGAAGAGACTCCCTGGGGAGGTAGGCAAAGGGCACGCCAAATGGCAGTTCCCAGGCCTGGAGACTCGCAGAGGCCGGGGTCCCCGCGGGGCTGGCGGCCCTGGTTTCGGCACCACGGGGTCCATCTTTCCATGGTGGCAGGCAGCTCCCGATGGGGAGGGCGGCCGCACTTCCAGGTGAGCTTCCAGGTCCCACGTGCAACTCCCAGCAGGTGAGCACGTGCCTCCTGGCATCAGAACCAGCAATCTCGGCGAACGGAGTGGGGTTCGTGTTGCTTACAGTCGTAGCGGGTCCCCAGCACCCTGTCCTGATCTGCCGGAGGGCTGCGCCCAGGGCTCTCCCCGTGGGGCGTCAGGGGGAGGGGCCGGAGCCTGGCAGTGCTTGATTACCTTGGAAGGTTCCGGAAAGTCATGCTTCGTGTTCTTGGCTCTCTGCCCGGAGGCTCCCAAGGCGCCGGGCCGGGCCTGCAGAGCGGCCTCCGAGTCACGTGAGTCCGAGTTCGGTTTTGAACGACGTGATGTCGTGAACACCAGGAACTGAAAGGTGACGTTCTGCATGTGACTTCACAGTGAGCAGACCCGCATCCCCAAACTGAGACTCCCTTCGGGGTCAGCGCGCGCTCGCCTCAGAGAGCACACTGGGCGGGGGGGGGGGGGGGGGAGTGAGATCACTTCTAACGGCTCAGAGGGGGGCGGGAGGCAGGGGCGAGGAAGGCGAGGGCTGCCTGTGGGGGGCGGCAGCATTCTCATGGATGAGGGGATGGGCGGATGGGCGGATGGGCGTGGGGAGTTGGCCTCAGTGTGTTCTAGAAAAGGGGATGGAAGGCGCAGTGGCAAGGGGAGCCCCTCCCCCGGGGGACCCCAGCAGCACTCGATGTGTCACAGGCCGCCCCCTGGAGAGTGGATTTGGGGTCACATCCAATGCATCCAACCAGTTTCCTGGAACAAATCTGTGGTCAGAGCAGACTCAGCTCTGCATCCCTCCCTCAGAGGAGGCTCACCCTCGTCCGGGAGCGAGGCGGAGGTCAGGGTGCCCCGCCCTGTGGGTTGCACGTGACCTGTAATTTCAGGTGACGTCGCAGTCTTACACCAAGTGAGACATGAAAACCAGTGCCAGGCTCTAAGAAACTCGAGGAAATCCACGGACTGAAAACCTAAAATTAGACCCTTCCTACTTATTAACACTGTTGTGCTCATCAGAGAAGACATCACTGTACCCTTTAAGAAAACGCCTTGATTCAGGAGTCAGAGTGAATAGCGTCCGCTTCACTGAGCATGGACGTGGCTCCAGCAGCGACAGCGGGAGAGCTCATTTCCGTTTGCTCTGTAGACGAGAAACCCCGGCTCCCGGAGGTTGAATGATTTGCCCGGGAAGTAAGGTGGAGCCAGGGTTTGCATCCCGGGTCTTTCTGGCTCCAAACCTGCTCTTCTTCCCACTGTGACTCGCTCCGTCGGATCCAGACCACAGGGACCAGTGGTCCCTCCTTCCCCAGCGGCTTGGCTCACACTGTTCTTTAGAGACCGGCCAGCTCGCATTTTTAAAAACCACTCATCCTTCAAGACACATCTCAGACTCAGGCATGTTGAGGTCTCCCCCCGGGGGACCCTCTGAGGCAGGGATGGATAGATGGATGGATGGATGGAAGGATGGATGGATGGATGGATGGATGGATGGATGGACGGATGGATAATGGATGGGAGGATGGATGGAAGGATGGAAGGATGGATGGAAGGATGATGGATGATGGTTCTGAGGGTGTTGCATCCTTGGCTGGCTCCCTCTCACCTGTCCACTCCCAGTGAGTGGTGGGTCTGAGAGCGGGTGCCTCGGGCTTTGCGTTGCACGGCGGTGGCAGCAGGTTCCTGACAGACAGCAGGCACTCGGTATGCATCTGGAGAATAAAGGAAGTGACTTCTTTGTGATTTTAGCTAAGGAAGAGCTTTAGTGGAAAAGATGCACTCATTGTAAAAGTTGTTGCCGGTATATACAGATTTCCAGAAAACATTCAGTGAACACATTTTACGAGTTTTATCACAAAGCAGAGAGGGCACTGAGCAGGATATGCTCTATATAAAATCTTATTGGGAAGGGATGTTTTGCAGGGTTTTTGAGAACTACCATGTCTGCAGTTTCTAGAACAGTGCATGGCCAGCACCTGGTAAACATGTCCTGCATGGATGATGGATGGATGATGGATGATGGATGGATAATGGATGGATAGATGAATGAATGAATGAATGAATGGATGGATGAATGGGTGGATGATGGATGGGTGTATGGATGAATGGATGGATGGATGATGGATGGTGAATGGATAGATGATGGATGGATGGTGAATGGATGGATGATGGATGGATGATGGATGGATGGATGATGAATGGATGGGTATATGGATGATGGATGGATGATGGATGAATGAATGATGGATGGATAGATGAATGGATGATGGATGAATGGATAGATGGAGGATGAATGGATGGGTGTATGGATGATGGATGGATGGGTGGATGGATGGATGGATGGGTGGGTGGATGATGGATGGATGGATAATGGATGGATGATGGATGGATGGATGGGTGGGTGGGTGGATGGTGAATGGATAGATGATGGATGGATGGTGAATGGATGGATGATGGATGGATGGATGATAGATGATGGATGGATGGTGAATGGATGGATGATGGATGGATGATGGATGATGGATGAATGGGTGGGTGGATGGATGGTGAATGGATGGATGATGGATGGATGGATGGATGGATGGATGGATGGATGGATGGGTGGGTGGGTGGATGGCTGGTGAATGGATGAGTGGATGATGGATGGATGGTGAATGGATGGATGGATGGATGGATGAATGGGTGGGTGGATGGATGGATGGATGGATGGATGATGGATGGATGGGTATATGGATGATGGATGGATGGATGGATGAATGGATGAATGGATGGATGAATGGATGGATGAATGGATAGATGGATGATGAATGGATGGGTGTATGGATGATGGATGGATGGGTGGGTGGGTGGGTGGATGATGGATGGATGGATGATGGATGGATGGTGAATGAATGCATGGATGGATGGATGGGTGGGTGGAAGGTGAATGGATGGATGATGGATGGATGGATGGGTGGGTGGATGATGGATGGATGGATGATGGATGGATGGATGGATGATGGATGGGTGGTGAATGAATGCATGGATGGATGGATGGGTGGGTGGAAGGTGAATGGATGGATGGATGATGGATGATGGATGGATGGTGAATGGATGGATGATGGATGGATGGATGATGGATGGGTGGTGAATGAATGCATGGATGGATGGATGGGTGGGTGGATGGTGAATGGATGGATGATGGATGGATGGATGATGGATGGATGGATGGATGGGTGGGTGGATGGATGGTGAGTGGATGGATGGATGAATAAAGTGCTCTGGACTTTTCACACAAGTGGTCTTGCATTAAAAGTCACACAAAACTCCAAAGAAACGTGCACTGGAAATTGTCCCACTTTTAGATGAAAACCAAGACATGGAAGCTGAGCGATGCCAGGTTGTCAGACGGCACCAGGAGCACAGGGTGGCCGTGGCTGAGCTGGACCAGGGATCGGGCTCCGGTTCATTCTGGCTGCCAGTCAGGAGTCTGTGAGCTCACGCAGATCACCATCGCTCACCCCACAGCGTCTGGAGCCCCCACAGTGAGCAAGTGCTGATCTCAGGCTGATGGCTGAGAAGTGGGTTGAGGTGGTGGGTGGCCGGCCCTGGGGGGGGTCTGTCTGCATTAGGTGGGTATCGGCGTGCTGGGGCGCAGAGGAGCCAGCGGCGGTGAGCGTGGGGAGGGCTCCGTGGGGCTGCAGTGAGGGCTGTGGGCCCAGGTTATGGGGCACCGACTGCATGCAAGCCCTGCGTGCGGTTCTGGGACCGAGAGGGGCAGCCGGGTGCCTGCCTCAGAGGTCCCCCCGGGGGAGACGGCACCCGGGCAGAGGCAGTGCAGGTCCTGCTGGTCACAGAAACACGTCCAACCACACGGAGGGGTGGTGGGCGGGACCGATTCGGAGGAGAGGGTGGTGGCCCTGGATCCGAAGGGCCAGGAGCAGGAGGAACGGGAGTTGCAGGTGTCGCATGGGGAGCAGCATGTTCAAAGCAAAATGTGTTTTTTAAAAAAATATATATTTTTATTCCAGAGAGGGAGGGAGAGGGAGAGGGAGAGGGAGAGAAACATCAACGATGGGAGAGAATCATGGATCGGCTGCCGCCTGCACACCCCACTCTGGGGATCGAGCCTGCAACCCGGGCCTGTGCCCTGACTGGGGATCGAACCCTGACCTCCTGGTCCATAGGTTGACGCTCAACCACTGAGCCCCGCCGGCCGGCAAAAGCAAAGTGTTTGGGGTGCTGGTAACAAGTGGGGATGAGGAAGCAGGAGGCACTGGCCGGCGAGGAGACAGGCAGGTGGGGGTGCTCAGCCGCTCTGCGGGGGACGGGCCGCTGAGCGCGGTGTGAATCCCAGCAGCTCCCTGCAGACCCAGCTCGTCTGCCCTTGGCCTGGGACAGGGCACCTGCCTCCTCCCTCCGCCCCGCCCGCGTCTCTGCCTCCGTCACCTGGCAGGTCTGTCTCCCGGGGAGGAGGGAGCTGACGCCGCGGACTTGGGGCCTCTGGTCCTGGGCCCGGCGGTGCTGTGGGCCTCCCCCTGGCGAGAGGACCTGCCGTCCCTCCCGGTGCCCCTGGCCTTCCACGCGGGGTGTGGAGCCGGTGCTTGTCGGGTCAGGACTGGATGCGCGGCCGCCCGTGGCCTGCCCTCCCGCGCTGGGACCCTTGGCGAGAGCTCTGAGCTCTGAGCTGACCGTGTGGGAGCCGGCCCGGCCAGGCCCGCCCTTTCTCACCGAGGACGCGGGCCCTGTGAGCCGAGTGCGGGCTCCGCTGCGAGGCCTGCGACCTGGGCCGCGGCTCCGAGGCCGTGAGCACAGCCCGCGGGGTCCTGCTGCCCTCGTTCTTCACGTGCGTCCCCGGCGCCCGTGTCTCCCCCATGACACATGTGAGAGCTGGATCGGCGCCTGGTGCTCAGCGCTGACCTTGGTCGCCATGGAGACGCACACGGGGCCTTCCCCTCAAGGCCCCGCTTTTCACAAGGACTTTCAGACGCAGCGCGTGGAGGTGGGGGTGGGGGTGGGGGTGGCAGGCAGAGCAGCGGGCGCAGCCGGAGGGAAATGCCGAGGCGGCTCCACAGGGGGCGTCACCTCTCCCGCCCGAGGCCGCACCTGCCTCCCCCCAGCTGGCCTCGGTGGGGGGGGGGGGGGGGCAGACCTGCCTGGCCGGGTGGCTCCATGGATGGAGCATCGGCCTGTGCGCCGCAGGGTCCCGGGTTCGATGCGCGTCAAGGGCACGCACCTCCGTTGAGCCGGGGCTGGAACCGCCTGGCCTGGCTGACAGCACCGGTGGGGATGTTTTGGCAAAGGAAGTGCTCTGGGCCCAGGTGCTGGGAACCTGCGGGGGAGGGGGTGGTGAACCCAGAGCGAGGACCCTAGACACCGGGATCCAGCCGGTCCCTCCACGCTGGGTCCCCCTAATGACCCTGCCGGGCTGAGTGGGCGGGAGCGGGCAGCCTGGGATCTGCAGCCGGGGGCTGGGAGGCGATGCGATGGCACCGGTGCTGCCCCAGGTAGAGCCCGGCCCCGTGACGGCGGTAGAAAGGCACCGACGTCTGGGCTGGGCGACCCCCGGGGCAGCCGGTGGTCCTGGCTCCAGTGGGCACAGGGCTCCCTGCTCCTGTCTCCATTCGGGGGCCGTGGGGGTGGGGCAGGGCCAGGGCCTCCAGGACCAGTGGTCCGAGGGGTCCTGCTCCCGGGGGACTTCCCCCAGGCAGTGGCCCGAACCCGCAGCCACGGCCCACTCCGGACCCGCTGCCCTGGAGAAGGGCTTCCGGCCCAGGGGCCGCTCCCTGAGCACGTGGGGTGGGGTGGGGGTGGGGGTGGGGCAGGGGGCTCCTCGAGGGTGGGCCTGGGGCTGGATCGGGCGCCTGGGGCTCGGGAGAGCCGGCAGCCACATCTGCGCGGCCAGTCCTCTGCGAATTGGCGGTTTTTATGAAGAGCAAACGAGAAGCGTGTGGCCTCGCGCTCACTCTGTCAGACACGAGAGGAGGCGGGTCTGAGCTGGCGACCTTGAGGAGTGTCGGCCCCGAGACCCAGGAGAGCTGGGCCGGCTCAGGCCCTCTAACCTCCCTGCAGCGCCCAGCGCCCTCCAGTCTGGCCGCCGGGGGCCGGCATTCTCAGGAGGTGGGCACACCCCTCCCTGGGGGCCTTCTTTTATTTGTTAATTCATTATTATTATTAATTTTAAATATATTTTTATTGATTTCAGAGAGGAAGAGAGGGGGAGAGAGAAACATCAATGAAGAGAGAGAATCATGGATCGGCTGCCTCCTGCACACCCCCTACTGGGGATGGAACCCGCAATCCGGGCCTGTGCCCTGGCTGGGAATCGAACCCGGGACCCTTCAGTCCACAGGCTGGTGCTCTATCCACTGAGCCACACTGGCCAGGGCAGGCGGCCTTGTTCTGTATCAGGATCCCAAGTGCTTGGCGCCGCATCTGCTTGTTTTAACTTTCTTGCCCCTCGTGTCTCTACAAAGGCGGGGACTCGCTGTCCACGCTGCGTGCCCGGGAGCGCGGGCCCAGGGCTTGGCGTTGCCCTGGGACGCCGCGGCCCCTGACCCTGGAGGCCTCAGGGGCACCGCCGGCAGGTACCCCCTCCCCGGAGGCAGCCCAGTTGTCCCGTTCATTCTGGGAACCCGGGCAGGGCCGTGGGCAGATGCATTCAGCCCATCACTGGCAGGATGGACCCGGCAAGGCTCCGCCTCCCGTACATCCGTTTACTGTGCCTCCCAGTGATCTCATTAGGTTGCAGTGTTAACGAGGAGTGCACACAGATGCATAGCTTATGCAAATGTATGCAAATGGCGTGCCTGAGCGGAAGGGCCCAGGATGCAATTCCTTGGAGATCCCCTGACCTCCTCTCCTCGCTGCGCATGGGCCGCTGTATTCTCCCCGAGGAGCGCACAGCAGGACACGATCCCGGTAAAGGCAGGAGGCAGGCGGGAGCTGAGAGCTGTCTGAGTGGGGGAGTGAGCCAGGCCGCCATGCCCCGAGCTGCTGGCAGGGCCTGGTGTCTGGAATGCTGATCAGCTCGGCACGTCTGAACTCCTCTCGGTAGAAAAATAGCAGAGAGAAGCCAGCTCCATACCCAGCGAGGCTTTCTGGGGAGGGAGGAGGGGCGGCAGGGACGATGGGGGCGGCCACGCGGGGCCACGTTGCCCGTGGGCCTGGGGGACATGCCCCCCCCATGGCCGTGGCTCCTGCGTGTCCCCTCTGCGGAGAGCCACACGTTTTTACTGGATTGCGTCAGGTCTTTAGTAACCACCGAGCGAAGGGCTCAGGCTGCGTGTTTGTTCAGGATTGGCATGTGGGGGTGCCCTCTTGCAGGGCAGGGGACCCTTACTGCTCCTGCACCGCCCCCACCGCCAGGAGGGGGACAGGAAGGCTGGGGTGTGAGGCCGGGGTGCCCGGTGCCCTGAGCCCCGTGTCTGCTCCTCTGAGCAGATCAAGGGGGACACACCACGTCCGGACACCCAGCCTGTGCCCAGGACCAAACTGCCGGATCTCTGCCTGGTGTGACCTCTGCCTGGGGTCGTGACCTCTGCCTGGTGTGACCTCTGCCTGGGTGTGACCTCTGCCTGGGGTGACTTCTGCCTATGTGACCTCTGCCTGGGGTGACCTCTGCCTGGTGTGACCTCTGCCTGGTCGTGACCTCTGCCTGGTGTGACCTCTGCCTGGTGTGACCTCTGCCTGGGGTCGTGACCTCTGCCTGATTGACCTCTGCCTGGTTGTGACCTCTGCCTGGGGTCGTGACCTCTGCCTGGGTGTGACCTCTGCCTGGGGTCATGCAGAGGCAAGGCGAGGCCCCGGCCTCACCCCCTCGCGTGCCCGCTGAGCCTCCTGCCCACAGGCCTCCCTTTGCTCACTTCTCTGGGGTTGCCGGTCGGCTCCTGGACTGAGAGTCATTGCCGGTCGCAGGCGAGTCCTGCCCCGCCCAGCGCCCGGGCATCGCCCTCCTGCCTTTGCCCATGCGGGTCCTGCCGCTGTGACCACTCCTCACCGGCCACCGCCTCCACTGCATCGGACAGTTCGCCAGCCGCGACCACACGCGCTGCCGCCCCTCCACGAAGGGGCCCCGGCCTCGCAGAGTTCCAGGTCAGGCAGCGGGGAACACCACGCAGGCCGCCCGTCCTCGGCCCGGCCCGCCCTCCGTCCCGGGTGTGGCTGCACGGGGCCGGGTGGTGCACCATCGCGTCACACAGCTGCCCGGCTGGGGGGGTTGAGCGTCGTCCTGTGAACCAGGAGGTCAGGGCGCAGGCCCGGGTTGCGGGCTCCATCCCCAGCGTGGGGCGTGCAGGAGGCAGCCGATCCATGATTCTCTATCATTGCTGTTTTTGTCCCTCTCTCCCTCTCCCTTCCTCTAAAAGTCAATAAAAATGTATTTAAAAATCCACCAAAGTCGTAACAATAAGATGGGAATTGCCCCCACGTATTGAAGGTCAAGGCATCAGGCCGTTACTGATGTTCACGGGGTGGAGATATGTGCCCACAGGCGGTGAGAGCAATATTAGCGGAGCGTGAGTGTGAAAAAACCACCGGAAACCGGCTTTTCGTGTGCAAGTGGCAGCACGGAGAATTGTCCCGGCGCGTCTGCATGTGAGAGCGGCATGTGGGTTCCTCAGCCTCGCGGTCTGCGTGGCCGTGGCCGTGGCTGTGTCCGTGGCCCAGAAACCACAGATGGACGTCAGGCAGAGACTCCCCAGGGGCCGAGGGGCCACGGCCATGCCTGCAGCCTCCTGTCGCCATCTTACACGGCAGTTGCCACTTGGTTGAAGTTCTTTCCCACGTCTTCGGAATAAAATAATATCGCGTCTGCCCCAGGCAGGGTGTTGGGTGGATACATAAAAGTATGCATTTCAAAGAGCGACCTGGTGGTTTAGCGAGGGGGTGGGGGTGGGGCGGGAGGTGAGAGTTCCTCTGCTGAGGAATGACTGGCTCTGGAGTGTCCTCAGGTGAGCTGCGGCCACTTCCACCCCGCGGTGCAGGCCCCGTGGTCTGGGGTGGGTCAGGCCCCGTGGTCTGGGGTGGGACAGGCCCCGTGGTCTGGGGTGGGTGCCGGCCCCGTGGTCTGGGGTGGGACAGGCCCGTGGTCTGGGGTGGGTGCCGGCCCCGTGGTCTGGGGTGGGACAGGCCCCGTGGTCTGGGGTGGGACAGGCCCCGTGGTCTGGGGTGGGACAGGCCCGTGGTCTGGGGTGGATCAGGCTCCGTAGTCTGGGGTGGATCAGGCTCCGTGGTCTGGGGTGGGACAGGCCCGTGGTCTGGGGTGGGACAGGCCCCGTGGTCTGGGGTGGGTCACGCCCCGTGGTCTGGGGTGAGAAGCCCTCACTGACCACACCCGCATGAGGACGGCAGGCCTGTGTTGCGTCCGTTTAGGTCTAAAGTGGAAAAAGGCCTCACAATGGGTTCCCATCCCTCCCGGGGGAACAAGGGCCTGGAAGAGGGTGACTGTAGGGACGCTGCCCCTTTAAAACCTCCCTTCCCCGCTCGTTCACGCCCGCGCTTGCTCAGGAGGGCAGTCTGCCCTCACAGACATGGAGGCCTGGCTCTTTAAAATGCAGGTCCCCCGGCATCAGCAGTGGCTGTGAGCCGTCATGTAGGCTGGGGTGACAGGCGCCTGGGGCGTGAGGGCGGGGCAGGTCCCAGCATCCACACCCACCTGCCTCCAGACCCCCAGACCACAGGTGACACCTGGCTGCGTGCGGAGGCCGAGCTGAGGGGTGCAGGAGGGAGGGGGCGGGGCACAGGCAGGCGGGCCCTGTGCTGCCCCCCAGGCCGAGGGTGAGGCAGCCTGTGCCCGCGGTGAGGGGTGAGCGGAATGCTGGGAGGGCTGGGCCTGGGCGGTGAGGGGTGAGCGGAATGCTGGGAGGGCGGGGCCTGGGCGGTGAGGGGTGAGCAGAATGCTGGGAGGGCTGGGCCTGGGCGTCGGGAAGTCTTCAGGGTGCTTCCCGAGGCAGGAGCACCGTCTGTGGAGGGAACGGGTTAGTGCCCACCCCCCGGGGTGCCCCTGCCCTAAGCTGTGCCCAGGGCACCCCTCCTGGCTCCCCTCCCCCTCCCAGCAGCCCTCTTACCCCCTCCTCCCAGCTCTCCGCCCCTCCTCCCTCTCCCACTCCCTCCCCCTCCTCTTCCCGCTCATCCCCCCTCCCCGCCCCCTCCCCCAGGCCCTGGCGGAGTCCCAGCTCCGTGGCAGCACCTGGTGATGTCTCCACATGTGACCAGCCCTGTCGCAGCGAGCTGAGCCTTTTATCTGTCCTCCTCCTGCTGTCCCTCCGCCCTGGCTGCCGGCCAGCTCCCAGCGATGGCAGGAGGGGGAGGAGATGAAAGGCAGCAGCTGCGGGGGGAGGGGGGGGGGACCAGGGCGAGGGCGGGAGGCTGGGATGCTTCCGACAGAAACGAGAGCACCGCGCAGCCTCCTCTGAGCAAAGGGCCTGTGATGGGGAGTGAGCGTGCACTTGTATGTGTTCACGTGTGCACGTGCATGCACACATGTATATTCGTGTGTACTTGTGTGCTTGTGTCCACGTGTGTGCCCATATGTGCATCTGTTAGGTGCCCGCCTCATGCAGGGAGCCATGAGTCTACCCTGCACACTGCTGAGAGCCGCATGTGCATGTGTGTGTGCACGCATGAGAGTGTGTGTGTCTGTGTGCGCACGCTCGCTGTGTCGGGACCAGTCACAGTGCTGAGTAAATTTCCTATGGCTCACGGGACAGAAGTCAGACCTGCCATCTGCTCCCTGGAGAGCTCACACAGCACATATCACACAGCACACAGCACACACCACACACCTCACAGCACATACCATACAGCACACAGCACACACAATACATCACACAGCACACAGCACACACCTCACAGCACACACCACACAGCACACACCGCACAGCACACAGCACACAGCACACACCACACAGCACACAGCACACACCACACAGCACACACCACACAGCACACACCGCACAGCACACACCACACACCACACACCATACAGCACACACCACACAGCACACACCACACAGCACACACCACACAGCACACACCACACAGCACACAGCACACAGCATACATCACACAGCACACAGCATGCACCACACACCACACAGCACACAGCACACAGCTCACAGCAGCACCAACCGGCTGTGGCACCGCCTGGCCAGGCCCTGCAGGCCCTGCTCTGCTGTCTGTGTCCTCACCCCGCCCGCCTGGCGCTGGGTCTTCAGTGAGTCACGGACGCGGAGTCAGGCCAGCGGGCGGAGCCCTCGTGTTCCTGGCCCGTCACCGTCTCGCAGGAGCCCTGGTGCTTCCTGTCGGGTCCCTGTGGGAACACACGCGCCCCCTCTGCTCAGCCTGGCTCATCGGGCAGGTCTGGGCCCCGGCCCCGGCCCCGCCGCTCTGTGGGGAGCCGCCAACCTGGACGGCTTCCCGCGCGGCCGGCCGTCCCTTTAAGAGGCCGCCCAGGCAGGGGCCCTGAGGGCGGGACCCAGGTGGACAGACAGACGCCCAGGAGCCCTCTGGCCGGACCTCGGGGAAAAGGCCGCACAGGTGTGGGTCCCCGGGCCCGGCCAGCACGGCCCAGGGAGGAGCGGTCATGGAGCGAGGGCCCGGCTCACTCACTCGCGCCCCGAGTCTCCCCACGTCAGGGGTCAGGACGCGCGGCCCCTGCCCGGCTCCTGGGAGCTGTTGGGACTGAGAGAAGCCACCGCGTCTCACAGGGGTGACTGAGCCCCCCGGGGACCCAGGGCGCGTGCCCAGCCCCTGAGAGAGTGCGGCGCCCCGACCGCCGTCGGTCCCGGGACGGGAGGGCCAGGCTGCTCCGCGCGGCCCTGGCAGAAACGAGTGCTGTGAGCCGTTCTCTGTGTCGTCCACGCGCCTTCTCTGTCCGACGTGGCCGCGCTGGTGCCAGCCGCTCGTCCATCAAGGGCGGAGGTCAGGGGCCCGCTGGGCCTGTGCGCGCGCCCGGCTGGGACCATCCTCCCTGAGGCAGTGAGAGGACGAGGGTCAGTGCTGCTCGGCCGGGATCCGACTCTGGCTCCCAAGGAACCGGAATGTGCCGGAATGTGCCAGAATGTCCCGGAATGCACCAGAATGCGCCGGAATGCACTGCTCCCAGGTGGGCAGGCCTGTTCCCCAGGGGGCCTCTCCGTCCAGCCCGACGGCCCCTGCCACACCATCTGCCCGCTCCCTGCGGGCGCCTGTCAGCCTGTGTGGCCGCAGCTGTGGGCCCGCGAGCTGGCGCTGGCTTGGCGGGACGGGAGTGGGAAGCCTCCCCCCGGCGCCCCCTCAGGACCAGTTTATCTGCCAGTCCAGCCTCCGAGCGGAGTCCAGGCCAAGCTGGCGCCCTGCCCACACCCGTCAGCTCTTTGACTGGAGACAGGAGAGCAGCGCGAGCCAGGGAAGGCCGCCCTCCCGTCCGCTGCGAGGGCGTCCGTCCGGGAGCCGTGCCGGGGGCGGGCGGCCAGGAGGGCTCCCAGGCTGCTGGGCGGCTGGGCAGGGGGGTCCCTGTCCTCGGGGAGACACAACGCCGGTGAGTTAGCCTGTGAGCAGAGGGCCCAGGGGTGCTGCCTGCGGGCGGAGGGGTACCCAGAGCCAGCCCGCCGTGACCCCTCGGGGGCCTTGCGCCCACTTCTAGGCAGTGTCACTGCTGAGCAGCCCCCACTCTAAGGCCAAGCAAACGTCTCCTCCCTCCGTCAGGCAGAGCGACCGGCCTCCTCCAACCCGCCTGACACCGAGGCTGCCGGTCCCGGTGCTCCCGGGGCACCCGCCGGGCAGAGAGGAGTCCCTCACAGACGTGCTGGGTGCTGGGTGCTGGGTGCTGGGTGCCTGGGTGCTGGGTGCTGGGTGTCGGAGAAGTTAGGGGCTCATGAGAACTGTGCCCAAATTTAGCAGCTGTGGATGGAAAAAAAAAAGGCCACATGCTGACCTGACGGCTCGGGGCGGCCTGCGCGGCCGTCTTGCAAACTCGGACCTGACGTCAGCACCAAGGAGGGTCTGACATTAAACTTTAACTAACGCAGTGACGGTGGGTATTGCAGTCCCGTGCGAGGCCGGCACCTTCCCTGACAAGGCCAACCTGTACCTTGACGGAGCCTGTAGTCTGTTTGCAACTAAGACGACCTCCTGTGAAATGTCAGGGTGACTTTAACTTCCCTCTTTCGGGACCCTCAGGGCTTGCGCCGGCACAGAAACCACAGATCCCTTCCCTGCCGTTACTACCACGTTCACTGCTGACCGCTGACCCTCCTGCACCCCCGAGTACAAGAAGCAAGTGCCTCTCCTTTCACTTTTTGTCCAACCCCCGAGGTTCCCCCTCTGCTTCCTCCCGCCTCCCTGACCCGTCCCCCATGGGTTTCCTGTAACCCACCTACGGCTCCTCCTGATTGTCATGTATAAGAACAGGTGAAAAGCCGCCGTTCTCCGGAGCATTGTCCCAATCCGCTGAGATCCTGCTTCCCGGCGATTGTCCACAGTTTGGCTCAAATAAATGCACAAGAATTCTTTTCAGGTTTGAATGTTTTTTACGTTAACATGGTCATGTGAACAGGGGGCGGGGCCACGTGACTACCGTCCGTCAGCCTGCAGCAGGCTCCGGCCATAGCCTTGCCAACGTCACACTTTGAGGCCGTGAGGTGAGAAGAGGTGTCCGTCGCATCCCTGAGCGCACCCCGCACAGGGGCTGTCACTGCAGATCCTGACGCCGTCACCCTCTGCTTCCTGCTGTCACCGCGGGCCGGGGAGGAGGCCCTGCCCAGCGAGACGGCTGACAGGCGGGCGGCCACAGCCAGGGCTGGGTCCGGGCGTGAAGGGCGTGCAGCGAGGCCTCCATCCACAGAGGTGGGGGACACCCCACTTTGGGGCCTCGGGGCTGGGGGCCCTTTCCCGGCCCAGCACCTGGGGAGCAGCTGGGAGGGAGGAGGCCCCGGTGGGTTTTCCAGGCAGCGGGTGCCCGGCTGAGCCTGGGCGTCTGTGGCTCTGACGGGGCTGATTCCGTGTGGTGCCCCCGCCCCGCCCGCTGTGCGCCAGGCCCCGCGGCGCCGCCCCGTGCGTGTCCCGCCGCCCCGTGCGTGTCCCGCCGCCCCATGCGTGTTCTGCGCACCTGCCGGGCCCGACGCTGTCGGTCACTTGGATTTGCTGCCTCGGCCTGGCTCTCACAGCAGCGCTGATGTTGCTATTATTGGGGATCAAGACAGAGTGATTGATAAGTGACCAGTTTGTGGGTGGGCAACGCGGACGGACAGTCAGGGCCTCGGTCAGCGCGGACCCAGGTCCCCAGCACCACCCCCTCCAGGAGGGGCACGGCAGCCACCGGGTCCCGACCCCAGAGACTCAGCTCACCCTGGTCCCTGCCCCTCCCCCTCACCTCTGCCACCAGCAGGTCCCGCTGTCTGTCCCTCAGAGGGATGCCTGCACCCCCTCTCTCTGCCTCTGCCCGACCCGAGTCAGGACCAACCTGCTCAGCTGCTGTCCATCTGTGGGGTCATCTTTCTGTCTCTGCTCGTCAGAGTGGCCCGTTAATAACATGAGGTCAGAGCGCTCCTTGGCCTGAGAATCCCAGGTGACTCCATCGCCTGCCTCCCTGGCTCCTCCCACTCAACTCAGCCCTCCTCCCTGCTCCTGTCTGCTCCCCGAGATTCCTCCCGTTCCCCGTCACCTCTGCTGTGCCCCCTGGAATGTCCTTCCCCATGTCACCTGCTGCCTCTTTACGACGTCACCTGCTGCCTCTTTACGACGTCACCTGCTGCCTCTTTATGACGTCATCTGCTGCCTCTTTATGACGTCACCTGCTGCCTCTTTATGACATCACCTGCTGCCTCTTTATGACGTCACCTGCTGCCTCTTTATGACGTCACCTGCTGCCTCTTTATGACGTCACCTGCTGCCTCTTTATGACGTCACCTGCTGCCTCTTTACGACGTCACCTGATGCCTCTTTATGACATCACCTGCTGCCTCTTTATGACGTCACCTGCTGTCTCTTTATGACGTCACCCGCTGCCTCTTTATGACATCATCTGATGTCCTCCCCAAGGCTTTCGTCCAGGTCATTCTCAGGTGTCTTCACTGTCTGCCTTCCCCCGCCCCCTCTGGGGTAGTAGAAACTCTTGCTTATAAATTACAAAACCACAACCCGCAGTGGCTTCAGGAGATGGCTGTTCTGTGAGCACAGCCCAGGGAATGAGGCTCATAGGCTCCCGCCCATCTCCTGCTGGGCCCTCGGTGCTGGCCTGGTCCCCCTGCCCCGGGGGTGGGTGGGGTGGGGAGGGTTCTCCAGGGTCAGGACCAGCGCCCTCACGGCCCTGACTGGGAACCGAACCCTGACCTCCTGGGTCATAGGTCCACGCGCACCCACTGAACCACGCCGGCTGGGCGAGCTGGCAGGGTTCTCAGCGGCAGGTGGCGCGTCCAGGCGAGCGAGCCTGCTGGCTATTGGCCCAGAGTCTCCTCTGCCCAGAAAGAGCTGACCACGCAGAATCGTGTCCGCAAGAAGTCGCTGACCATGGGCGAGTCCGCGACGCGTTCGTCTGGGAGCCCGGTCTCATCGTCCCCTGCGGGGACCCCTGCGAGCGATGCAGGCGCCTCGTTCACTTGCTCCGGGCGCCGCGTTACGGCCAGAGAGACACTGGCGTTGGCTCCGGCTCCGGAGGACGCCTGCGCATGCATGGGTTCTTCTCTGCATCGTCACGTCCCCGTCCCCCAGCGATCGGAGTAAAGGAAGACCATCCCCGTTTGGCTGAGCAGCCCCGGCCGAGGAGGTTTCTGGCTGTTCACCAAGACTCAGGCCCGGCCCCACCCGTGACCTTTCCCAGCCTCCCTGGCGGCGAGGCGTGGCAATGCGACCTAATGCTTTTTTGTTCGGGTTACTCCTCACCCAAGGACATTCCTTCTATTGATTTTTAGAGAGAGCGGAGGGGAAGGAGGAGGGGAGAGAGACATCGATGTGAGAGACACGGGGATCGGCTGCCTCCTGCACGCGCCCCGACCGGGGCCGGGGACCAAACCTGCAACTGAGTGGGCTCTTGACCAGGAATCGAACCCGAGACCCTTCGGTCCTCGGGCCAACACTCTAACCACTGAGCAAACTGGCCAGGTGTAATGTTAATTCTGGAAGGTGGGCCTGGCCCAGGGGGAACCCCACACACACCCCACCCTGCCCTCCACCCTCCCCCGGACACAGAGCCGGCCGGCTCCCTGGGGGCCCCTGTCGGAGACGGCAGAGTTGCCTCGGCCCGAGACCCACATGGGGCCCACCTGTCGGCCCTCCCAGTTCCTCTCCGCGTGAGAAACGGACCTCCCCCGTGAGCGCTGGAGGCCTCAGCGTCCGGGGGGGTCCCTAACTTCACAAGGACAGGCGGTCGCTGACGGAGACCCCAGGAGACCGTGATCTTAGGGTTTCTGTTGAAGGGCAAAGGTCACACACAGTGCCCAGAGGCTGTGCATGAACAAAACCCGGAACCCGTGACCGCCGGGCCTTGGAGATGCCCACGAGGGGCAGGTGACGCCACGCGTGAGGTCGACTCGTGAGCTCGGACCACACAGAGCTGATGGGCAGAGGAAATACAAAACCTGACAGCACCCCCCCCCCCCACTTCCAGGGGAGGCACCTGAGGAGGCCCCATTACCAAACCGCCCGGAACCTCAAACACGAGCACCCTCCTCTTTGAAGGGGGCTCGGCGTTTCCTAACAGCTAATTGGAATAACAGCATAAAAGAGGGTAGAAACGAGCATCTTACTATAAAAGGTGGTGTGGACGTGATAATTAAACAAACCAATGAAGAATGCTGACGGCCTCACATGTTAAGTTCTCGTCCCAAAGATGGAAAGAGAAGGGGGGGCGCTCTGAAGGGCCCGACGTCCGTGTGACCGAGGTCACGTGTGGGCTCAGCCCTCGGCCGCTGTGCCCGGGACGCCCTGTCTCGCCCTGTTCTCTGCGATGGCGTCGGTCACCCTCCTGTGTCCCCGGCCGCCCTCGGCCAGGAGGGCCTGGAGGAGACGCCAGGCCTTGGGGAGCCCTCCGGGCCGAGCCAGGCCGCCTGAGCTCGCGCTGTGAACGGAAGCGGAAGGTGCGGTGAACAGGACGGCTTCTCCAGAGAAACAGAACCAGGCGGTGGAGACGGAAGGAATCGGCGCCACGGCTATGGGGGCCGGACCCACTCTGCGGGGGGCCCTGAGGGCTGAAGACCAGGCCCATGTGGCCACAGGGTTTAAAACCACCTGCCGGGGAGTTCTCTCTTCCTGGGGGGGAGGGGGCAGTGGGGGGTTGGGGAGCCGTGGGAGCAGGGGGGCGTCCGTTCTGTTCTGGTCAGGCCTTCGCCAGTTAGGGGAGGCCCACCACATTCGGGGGGCCATCTGCGTCCCTCAGTCTCTCGGTTTAAACATCTCGTCCAGAAACACTCCGGTGGAAACACACGTGACAAAGCGTGACCAGACACGTGGGCACCATGGCCCGGCCACGTCGACACACAGTTAACCGTCCCAGAGCCCACAGCTTTCTCACAGCAGCTGAGCGGCGAGGAGGGTGGGTCCCAGATCGGGGGGCGGGGCTTGTTGGGACCGAGCCGCGGGTAGGAGGGCGACGTGACGCGTGCCCGGGTGTGCGCCGGGATCCGCCTGACCCGGTGAAGACGGGTGGCTGTGGGGTGGCTGTGGGGTGATGATGGAGGCCGCAGAGCTGGGGTGCGGCTGGTCGGCCTGCGGGTGTGGCCGTGTCTGTGCAGGCCCTGGGAGTCCCCGGAGAGAGTGGGGGCGAGCGGTGACCAGCTCTGTGTGTGAGACGTGTGGCCGTCACACGGGATGGGTTACCCGGGAGCCGGGGGACCTGCAGAGGCTGCTCAGGACCCGGCACCCGAGAGGAGAGACATGGAGGGGCGCCGGGCAGAGAGCGCCGGGCGGGGGCGGGGTGGAGGGGGGCAGCGTCCGTGTCCCTCCCGGCTCAGGGTCTGGAACCTCCAGCCCCCATTCCTTGGGTCCGCCTTCCCCGCGCCTCCTCTTACACCTGGGGCCACAGCTGTGCTCCCCTCCTCCCACGCACTTCTCTGGGGGACCCCTCAGCTCCCACCCCACCAGCGTGGCCGCAGACCCCCTCAGTGTGCACACGGTGGGGGAGGGAGGGCCCCCAGACAATCCCCTCCCACCTGTGGCTCCTGCACTCGATAAGGGGGCTCCTCTGCACCAGGAGATGAGGGCGGAGCTTCCTCTGGGGGGCAGCAGCGGGCAGCGGGCGGGCAGCGGGGGGCAGGGTGAGGGTCCTTGAGGCTCAGGGGGTGCAGCTGGGCCAGACTTCCTGGCGGCTGCTCCCGGCCCTTGGTTCACCTCTGCGCTCGGAGTCGCATCTCAGGATGGATTACGGCCCGCCCTGACGGTGATGGGCCTCATTCGCCCTGTGATGGGCGCAGAGCGTGCGTCCGCGTCCCATCCGTCACTGTCAGGGCCCGGAGACACGCTCCTCCCGCGGGCTCCGTGGAGGCTGCGGCTCCGTAAGATTCGGGCCGTGAGCGGTGAATGGCCCGTGACTAATGACAATCCGCTCGCTCGTCCTTCCCCACGCGCTCCATCCAGACGTTCACAGGGCGTTCCGACCAGAGGCTCGCTGTCCACACGGCAGCGTTTCACCGAAAACACAAGCGCGTTCGCCTCCAAAATCAGCCTAGAATGTGGGGTGCTGGTGACCGGCCTGGAGGGGGGGGGGCCCCAGGCTGGAGCCCACACTGAGCTGGGGCCTTATCGGAGCCCAGAGCCGCCTGCCCGGGGCCCACCCTCTCACCTCCTCCAACGGCGCCAGCAGCTCTGGGCTGTGGGCTGGGGCTACCCCTCCCCGTGTGCTCACCGCCCTCCCCGTGTGCTCACCGCCCACCCCGTGTGCTCACCGCCCTCCCCGTGTGCTCACCGCCCTCCCCGTGTGCTCACCGCCCTCCCCGTGTGCTCACCGCCCTCCCTGTGTGCTCACCACCGCCCTCCCGTGTGCTCACCGCCCTCCCCGTGTGCTCACCGCCCTCCCCGTGTGCTCACCGCCCTCCCCGTGTGCTCACCGCCCTCCCCGTGTGCTCACCGTCCTCCCCCGTGTGCTCACCGCCCTCCCCCGTGTGCTCACCGTCCTCCCCGTGTGCTCACCGCCCTCCCCGTGTGCTCACCGCCCTCCCCGTGTGCTCACCACCCTCCCCCGTGTGCTCACCGCCCCTTCCCGTGTGCTCACCGCCCTCCCCGTGTGCTCACCGCCCTCCCCCGTGTGCTCACCGCCCTCCCCCGTGTGCTCACCGCCCTCCCTGTGTGCTCACCGCCCT
This sequence comes from Eptesicus fuscus, assembly GCF_027574615.1. NCBI lineage: Eukaryota > Metazoa > Chordata > Mammalia > Chiroptera > Vespertilionidae > Eptesicus > Eptesicus fuscus. The sequence goes on along the minus strand of NC_072488.1, from coordinate 709,210 downwards.
TCCCGTGTGCTCACCGCCCTCCCCGTGTGCTCATCACCGCCCTTCCCGTGTGCTCACCGCCCTCCCCGTGTGCTCACCGCCCTCCCCGTGTGCTCACCGCCCTCCCCGTGTGCTCACCGCCCCTTCCCGTGTGCTCACCGCCCTCCCCGTGTGCTCACCGCCCTTCCCGTGTGCTCACCGCCCTTCCCGTGTGCTCACCGCCCCTCCCCGTGTGCTCACCGCCCTCCCCCGTGTGCTCACCGCCCTTCCCGTGTGCTCACCGCCCTTCCCGTGTGCTCACCGCCCTCCCCCGTGTGCTCACCGCCCTCCCCCGTGTGCTCACCGCCCTCCCCCGTGTGCTCATCGCCCTTCCCGTGTGCTCACCGCCCTTCCCGTGTGCTCACCGCCCTCCCCCGTGTGCTCACTGCCCTTCCTGTGTGCTCACCGCCCTCCCCGTGTGCTCACTGCCCTCCCCGTGTGCTCACCGCCCTCCCCCGTGTGCTCACCGCCCTCCCCGTGTGCTCACCGCCCTCCCCCGTGTGCTCACCGCCCTCCCCTGTGTGCTCACCACGCAGAAAGGGGGGCCGGGGACCCCAGGTTGCCCCTGCACGGCGGGCGAGGAGCGAGGAGACGTGGGCACTCCGCCCCCCGAGCTGGCTGCCTGAGTCGGGTACAAGGAGACCATGTGACCCAGCTGGCCCGGCTCAGCGGTTGAGCGTCGACCTGTGACCCAGGAGGTCAGGGTTTGATTCCCGTCGGGGCACAGGCCTGGGTTGCAGGCTCGGTCCGCAGTGGGGGGCGTGCGGGAGGCAGCTGATCCATGCTTCTCTCTCATCACTGATGTTTCTCTCTCCCTCTCCCTTCCTCTGAAATCAATAAAAATACCTTTAAAACATTATGTTTTGAAAAGCTCCCCTGGGTGAGAGGTCCCCCCCTCCCCTCCCCCGTGGACTCTGGACCCTTCGTTTCCGAGTCCGTCTTCGGGGAAGTGCTCGGGGCGGGAGCTGGCGTGGGGCTCTCCTGGGGGAGCAGGAGGCTGTGTCCGTGGAAACCAGACGCCATGGGGTGCGAGCCCCCGCGCCTGGCCGCGCCCGCATGCTCCTGAGAAATGCCCCCGAGATTGGATGTGTGCGTCCCGGCCGCCCAGTCACGGGCCCCAAACTGGATCAGGGAGTCTGGTCCCGAGACGACACACGGCCTTCAGAAAGGCCGTCGGCGGCTCGGCCCGCGGCCCCCGGCTCTCCACCGCGCTGGCACCGGCGTCTGCTCCTCGGTCACTGGGGTCGCCCCTCACACGCACGATGGAAACTCCGCCCCCTGCGGGCGCTGTGGCTGCTCCAGTCCCCCTCCCTCCTTCCCGGCCCCCAAGACTCGGCTGCGGCCGGGCCGTGGGCCAGGAGGTCGGACGGTCGGACGGACAAGGCCAGTCAATGTCCGCTTGAACGTGGCGGGCGCAGGAGCGTCAGGTGCATCGAACACGCGGCTGACTCTTCATACGCGTCTTTCCAACAGGGTTCTATTGTTTTCTTGGGTCTTTTTAGAGAGCGGAAGGGAGAGGGAGAGAGAGAAACATCCACGATGAGAGAGAATCATGGGCCGGCTGCCTCCTGCACGCCCCCCACTGGGGGTCGAGCCCGAAACCTGGGCCTGTGCCCCGACCGGGAATCGAACCCTGACCTCCTGGTTCCTGGGTCGACGCTCAGCCCCTGAGCCACGTGGGCCGGGCCGCACACTGAGTGGTTAAACCCACGCCCTCGTCTCACTCTTTAGGATGGAACTCCCTCCACTGCCCTCGGGCAGTGTTCACCGCCAGGACCCCCCCATGAGCCCCCAAAGCTCGTCTGGAGCCAGGCCGCCCGGTGGAGGCCGCAGCCGAGGGTGGTGTGGGGGACCCACCTGAGTGCCCCCGCCCGCCCCCCGGGGCCACGGCAGTGCCTTCTCCGGAGGGAACGCCATTCTTAGCGAGAGCGTTATGACAAATCTATTTCCACGAAGCAAGTGAACTGTGTAATTGTTACAGATTATAATTTCTCCCAACAAGACGGGGCGTAGCTGGAAATTAAGCAGACGCCGCGAACAAGCGAGCCTAATGAATCCTGCCGCGGCTGAGCGGGAGCAGCGCGTGTCCGCCCGCCGGGTGAGGGCGCTTTTACGTGACCACGGGCCGTGGTGCCGGGAGTGGCCAGGCCGCCGTGGCCACACGCTGTCACGGGGAGGCCGGAGCAGGGCCCCGCCGGCCGTGGCAGAGGCGGTGGGTACAGCCTGTGGTCAGTGTCCGCTGATGGACGGGCCGGCTCCCTGTCCGGCCACCGGGAGGGCCGATCCTCCCTCTTGTCTCCACGGGACGCAGAGAGGAAGGATGCCACCGCCGTGCCCTGACCTGGCACCCCCGCGGCAGGTGCGCTGTGCTGGGCGCCGGGCACGCTCCTGGCAGTGCCGTGCGGGTCAGGCAGGCCCCTGAGGCTCGCCCAGCCCCGCCCGCCCTCCGGGATGGTGAGGCCTCGCACGCCCGCCTGGGGCCCCCCCTGCTGGCGGGAGAAAGACACCCCGTGAGCAGGGACTCGGGGAGACCCAATCAATTCAGCCCAGCCACAGCCTCTGGGGCGGGGTCCCCTCCCCACGTCCTCCGTCCTCGGGGTGTGGGAGAGAGGCCGGCTTAGAGCTCGCCGTCCGCCCGTGGAGGCAGCACAGTGTCGGACGGACAGCGAGGCCGGGGGCGGGGGGGCGGGGGGGCGCCTGTGGGGTGGTCGCAGGCGGAGGGGGGGGGTGGCCCCGGGACAGGCGTGTGGTGGGTGGGTGCGTGCGTGAGCGGCGGCCTGCGTGCGGGCGGCTGGATGCTGAGGTTCTGGGGAGGAGAGCCGACCATCCGAAGCCTCAGTTTCCTCATCTGTGAAGTGGGGCGTTTCACACAAACACCGCTTTGGGGTCACATTAGGCTTGAGTGAGAGGGGCTGCCCTGGGCGGGGCCAGCGACCCGGAGGAGGTCCGCGACCTGGTCTGGGAAGATGCTCCCAGCAGTTCCGGAACCTTCTCTGGGACCCGACCGGCGCGGGAGGCACTTCCAGGTCACCCGCCTGCCTGCTGGGGGCGGGAGGGCCCCACCGGGAGCCAGTGGCCTGTGAGGACTGGTGTCGCCCCCCCCCCCCCTCCCCCCCCCCCCCCCCCCCCGTCACCGTCACCGTCACCGTCACCGTCCGCCTCGGGGCAGAGGCCTGGCCCGGAGCCGCGCCAGGCGGGTCCCAGCCCCGGGGCCCGAGGACAGGGTGTCGCAGGCCCCCAGGTTGCGTGCCAGGGGGTGGCCTCGCCGGCCGCCGCCCACTCGTCACCTCTGGTTGTCTCCTCCCCGAGCGCCGTCTCGGGCATCGTGGGTGGAAGGCGGGCACCCCCCCCCCCCTGCCCGCGACTGGATTTCCCAGACGACGGCTCCGACTCCAGGGAAGGGGGGGGGGCGACGGAACCTCCCGGAACAGCCTCCTGCCGCCCTCGGTGCGTTTTGCATAAAACACGAATCCCCCCCCCCCCCCCCCCCCCCGGGGTTGTCTCAGGAGAGGGAAACGCACGGGGCCCTTTTCCAAAGTCCCAGACTCCCCGGAGGCTCGGGGCTCGCAGCTCGTGGCCCCCCCCGCCCCCACCCCCTTCGTAAGCCACGGCCTGAGGCTCAGAGGGAGGATGAGGTTGGCCCGGAGCCCGTGTGGAGCGGCGGCCCTGGCGGCCGGCGGCCCTGGCGGCAGGAGAGCGGGTCTGATAAATGACCGGCGCCGCGGCCAGAAATAGGTTAATGCATCATCTCGCCGGTATCGGCACTCGCGTGGCGGAGGGGCAGGCGGAGGGGAGCCGGGGGAAGCGTCTCCCAGGGCCTCGGCTTCGATCCTCAGAGGAGCCCACGTCCTGTCGGGGGGCCGCCCCCCTTCCTGCCAGGCCCTCGCCACCCTGGGCCGTGGGGGGGGGCACCCTGTGTGGGCGACTCCCCGAGTGTCAGGCGGGGCCTCTGGGAGGCCCACGGGCCCAGGGGTGGGCCAGGCGTTCCCCGTGGCTGTGGGCAGGGACGTTGGACAGATACGACCCTTCAGTGGGCCTCCCGCTGTCGGCGAGGACGTGGCGGGCACGCGGCTGGTCTGCTCTGCCCATTTCGGGGTCTCAGGGGACGGGGTCTCCGACTCCCCTCTTGTCCGGTGATTCGGGAAATTGCGCGGTGAATGTGCAGCTCTCTCCGACGTCGGCGACGTGCGGCGTTCGCGGCTGGTTCTGGGGCGTCACTGAAAAGGTCGTGAGCAGCCGGCCGGCGAGGCTCAGGGGTGAGCGCGGACCTGGGGGCTCCCCGACGCCCCTACCCGCTGGGGCCGCTGAGGGAGGGGAGGGGCCCGGGCCTGCCCGCGTCTGGGCTACAGAACCTCGAGCCGCCACGGAACCGGGTGTCGGGTCACGGGTTTGGGGGGTTGTCACACAGCCATGGGCAGCGGAGCCACCAGGCCCGGCGAGCGCCTCCCTGCGGCCGGCTGTGGGCCGCCCTCGGGGAGCTGCCCGACGGGGAGGGGCCTGGGCGGGCGGAGGGGTGCCCGCCCCGGAGCTGGGGCGTCTCCCCAGCCTCTGCCCCCGGCCGCCCGCCGTCCTGCGCGTCCGCCAAGGCCCCGCTGCTGGGACGGCGGAGTCTCATTCGTCTCTGTCACTCCCGGCACCTGGCCCGGCGCTCCTCCCGCCGCAGGGACAGGCCTGCGGCCAGGACGGCGATGAGACGGGCGAGCCCCGCCGGCTGGCCTGGAAGGAGCGGCTCTCCCGCGCCCGGGGGGACGTCAGCCAGGAGCCCCGCCCGGGGCCCGGTGTTGGGGCCACCGTAGGCCGAGAACGGGGGGAGACCATCGCAGAGACCAGGAGGCCTGGACGGTGACAATAGCGGGTGCAGGGAGAACGGGGTCCCCGGGCGCTCCTGGCCGGCGGCCTGAGGGCGCGCGTCCGCAGGGGCAGCTGCAGGCTCTGAGCTGGGGGAACGGGTGAAGTCTCGCCTTCGCTCTGCTCTGAACCTGCTCGTCCACGTGGAAACGGAGGAAGCTCACAGACTGCCCGGCACACGGGGCACACGTGAGGCACACACATGGCACACACGGGGCACACACAGGGCACATGCTGGGCACACGTGAGGCACACACAGAGTACATGTGAGGCACACACGGGGCACATGCTGGGCACACGTGAGACACACACAGAGTACATGTGAGGCATACACGGGGCACACGTGTGGCACACGCGGGGCACACACGTGGCACACGCGGCATCGCTCCCTGGCCGAGGGCTGCCTTTCCTGGGGCCGTCACGGGGACGGAGGCTTTCACGTTATCAGCAAAGCTAAATTCTGCGTTTTCGATCGATAGACTTTGTTTTCAGGTCGGGCTTAAGTTTACAGAGGAACCGAGTCCAAAGCACAGAGACTTCCCCCCTCCCTCCCCCCCCTCCCCTCCCCCCACCGACTCCTGCGGGCCTGGGGGTGCGGGAGGAGCCCACATCCAGGAACACGTCGCCTCACTCTGGGTCAGACCGTGGGTTTGGGAAAAGCGTGATGGTGCGTCCACGTCACCGCGCCGTGTGGCCTCACTGCCCGCCCTCCGCGCCCTCTGCGCCCTGTTCCCCCACCACCCCCCGCGGCCCCGATCCTGCCCGTCTCCCCGTGGCGTCTTCTCCGGGCCATCGGGGCTGGAGCCTGCAGACTCTGCTGCCTCAGACAGGCCCCTCAGACAGGCAGCACGCATTAGGTTCCTCCGCGTCCCCCCTCGCCCCGCGTCCCCCCTCGCCCCGCGTCCCCCCTCGCCCCGCGTCCCCCCTCGCCCCGCGTCCCCCCTCGCCCCGCGTCCCCCCTCACTCCGTGTGATTGCATCAGCACCGCGCGGGGTCCTGCTCCCTGAGACCAGCACCCGAGGCCCCGTGAGCAGCCCTGCACCAGCCCCTCCACGGGGCCAGCAGGAGAGGGGTCCGCTCGTCCCTCCCCTCCCGTCCCCCCGTCTCCCACACAGACAGCCGCCTGCCGGCCGCACCCTCCCCGCAGCCCCGACCTCGTGACCTCAGGGGCTCCTGGGGGGACGCAGTTCTGCGCAGTGCATGTTAGAAAAATCCAGCCTATTTCCTGTTTCCATGGTAACGTGGTCTAGGGGAGCAGGAGGGATCAATGATGCTTTTCTCAGATAATCTCGCTGCCTCTGCCCCCTCTGGCTCCCCTCTCCTTGTCTCACGCTCGCACTGGCCGTCCTGGCGGTGTCCCCGAATTAATCCGTGGCCCCCGGGCAGGCACGCGGGCTGGGAGCCTGCACCTCAGAGCCGCTTCCTCGTCTGGAATATTAAACAGGCGACACGGTGCGTGTCGTTCAGGTTCCCACGATGTTTACGAGCCGTGTCTGAGCGGGTTCGGCGTGGATGCAGACAGGTCCCCTTCTCTCTGCTGACGGAGGGAGGCCAGCTGAGCCAGCTGAGGGTCCGTCCACGTTCGGTTTGGGCCACTCAGGCAGGCCACGGAGCATGTGGCTAAACGCTCCACATCCACGCGGACACTCCACCACGTGCGCGCGCACACACACACACACACACACACACACACACACTACAAACACACAAAAACACCATGTACACACCACAAACACAAAAATACACCAACACACACAAACACACATGCACACACGCCACAAACACACAAAACACCACATACACATCAAAAACACAACAAATACACACACAGGCACATACACACAGGCACACACAGGACACATACAACAAATACACACACAGGCACATACACACAGGCACACACAGGACACATTATGTATCCGGCATGGCTCTCCCTCTGGCCCGGATTATGTATGTGTCCTGTGTGTGCCTGTGTGTATGTGCCTGTGTGTGTATTTGTTGTGTTTGTGATGTGTATGTGGTGTTTTGTGTGTTTGTGGCGTGTGTGCATGTGTGTGTGTTTGTGTGGTGTGTATTTGTTGAGTTTGTGATGTGTTTGTGGTGTGTGCATGTGTGTTTTTGTGTGTTGGTGTATTTTTGTGTTTGTGGTGTGTACATGGTGTTTTTGAAACACCATGTACACACCAGAAACTCAGAACACACACTCATGCAAACATACAAACACCCATACACACATCACATGCACACACGTACCACACACATACGTAACACACAGCACACACACGGACATACAAAAACACAGAGATCACACAGATGCGTGCGGGGGGGTTACTGTGAGGACACTGCTGCCCTGAGGGACGCGGGGAGAGGCCTGCAGGTGGCCCGGCCTGGGCGAGGCGGACCTGGCGTTCGCTGCGGCTGATCGGGTGCCTCCTCACCCGGAGATTCTCACTGAACCGGCGGGACCGCCGCTGAGCTGAGCCGGGGACGGTGAGGAGGGAGTCCGTGTCCTGGTGAGCACAGGGCCACGAGGAGGGCCCGGCACCTCAGACGTGGCCACATCTGTCCCCCCGGGCGGGGAAGGGGTCCAGGAGATGAGCCCCCACACGGCTCACAGGGTTGGCGATTGGCCCACCCTGCGTGCAGCCTGGGGGTGGGTGCCCGGCCCCGTCACCCTCCGCTGGCCACATCCGTGATCGCAGTGTTGTGGCCACAGCCGGTGACATACCAGCTGACAGTCCGTCGGTGTGAAACCCTTAAAGGAGATGGTGCTGGGGTTCCCCATTCTCCAGCGAGGACTGAACTGGGAGAGAGAAGATGGACGTAGTGGGCAAGCTGCCGGCTGGAATAAGAACAACATCTTTATTGACACATGCCGTTGTAGAGAGAACGTTTACTGAGACAGGAACACACACCTCACAGGGATCGGAAGGGACCTGGGCAAGGTCTGGAGAGGAAGTGCCCGGGGGTCACCTGGTGCAGGGCAGCCACGGCCCCTCCCGAGGGGGACGGCCCTTCGATGGTGTGGGCAGGAAGTCTCACGGGCACCACAGCAAGGAGTGCGAAGGGGAGGGAGAGAGAAGGTGGGGTGACCATGAGGTGGGGCGGGTGCCTGGGGAGGATGCTGTGCTAGGCTGGTGGCAGACACGTCCCACGTCTCCACCCATCCTGTGTCCTCAGCCTTCTCATGCTGACTTTGCCGCTCTCCTTCTAGAGGAGGCCCCTGACCCTCGACGCCCACATCCACCCTTGAATCTGGACTGACCTTGCTTGACCTTAGAATGTGGTGCAGGTGACAACATACTGTCTGAACCTGCATCCCCAGAGGCCTGCCCCGTCCATCCATCCACTCATCCACTCATCCATCCATCCACTCATTCATCCATCCATCCATCCATCCATCCATCCATCCATCCATCCATCCACTCATCCATCCATCCATCCATCCATCCATCCATCCATCCATCCATCCATCCATCCACCCACCCACCCACCCACCCATCCATCCACTCATTCATCCATCCATCCATCCATCCATCCATCCATCCATCCATCCATCCACCCACCCACCCACCCATCCATCCACTCATCCATCCACCCACCCACTCATCCATCCATCCATCCATCTATCCACCCACTCATCCATCCATCCACTCATCCATCCACCCACCCACTCATCCATCCATCCATCCACTCATCCACCCACCCACCCATCCATCCATCCACTCATTCATCCACCCATCCATCCATCCATCCATCCATCCATCCATCCATCCACCCACCCACCCACCCACCCATCCATCCACTCATCCATCCACCCACCCACTCATCCATCCATCCATCCATCTATCCACCCACTCATCCATCCATCCACTCATCCATCCACCCACCCACTCATCCATCCATCCATCCATCTATCCACCCACTCATCCATCCATCCACTCATCCATCTATCCATCTATCCAACCAGCCATCCATCCATCTACCCACTCGTCCACCCATCCATCTGTCCATCGACCCACTTGTCCATCCATCCACCCACCCCCACCCATCCACCCACTCATCCATCCATCCACCCACTTATGCATCCGTCTGTCTGTCCATCCATCCACCCAACCACCCACCCAACCATTTTAGAAAAATACAGCCTATTTCCTGTTTCCATGGTAACGTGGTCGTTTCCCAGGAGCTGGCACTCACTGGTTGCTCAGTGGATAGAGCCATCCACCCATCCACCCGTCTACCCACCCACCCGTCCACCCACCCACCCGTCTGTCCATCTATTCACTCATCCAAACAATGTCTCTTCCTTGACTGACCATGACCTTCCTGTGTCTGGCTAAGTGCAATCCCTCCACTGTCCTTTGGACCTCACGTCCCTCACCTCCTCAGAGACACTTTTCCGGACTCTCCACGCCGACTCCGCATCGTCAGTCTCCCCTCGCTGCTGTTGTGTCTCCCTTAGGAGAGAAACGAGAGGCACTTCTCTCTCCGTGGAAGGACCTTCCTCGTTGACTTGTCTTTATCCTGCAGCGAACACCTGCTTTCTCCAGTTCCCTCGAAAGAGCCGTGTGCGCTCATTACCTCCCGCTCTCCCAGCCCACACGGAACGAGGAGACGGGTTTGGTTTGTGTGGAATCCTAGATCAGCCATTACATACGATAGCTGCTCCTCCATTGAGGGAATAAGTTACCGAATGGGGGCGTTTCATTTGCTGAGCACCTGCGGTGGGACCAGTCAAACCTGCAGTCCTCCTGGCCCGAGCACCCCTCCTCCCACGCCGGCGGAGGGCGCGGTCCCCGGGCGCGTGCTGAGAACCCAGACACCTTGTTGCTGCCGAGGGAGGCCTGGCATGGCTGCAGGAGGGACCGGGCTCCCCCAGCCGCCCTCGTCTGCAGGGGGTTCCGAGGTCTCGGAGGGGTGAGCTCATGTCCACGTGGCACCCACTTCGCGCCAGGGACGATGTGGCATTGGGGCTGGTGGTCCGTCACGTGGCCACGGCCGCTGATTAGGGCAGGGGTCCTGGCTCCCCCGGCCTCAGGCCCCGCACCCGCAGGCAGAGGGCTCAGGACGGACTCCGGCCGTGCTAATCCGTCTTGGGGGCCCCGCCCGCCTCTCGGCTCCCTGCTCCTTATCCAGGCTCCCCCGGCCCCTCCTCTTGCCCTGTCAGCCTCCAGGCAGATCAGCCTTAAATGCAAGTTGTCGGGAGCTCCTACGCCCCAGATGCCCCAGATCCGGGCCAGAGGGAGAGCCATGCCGGATACTTAATTGCTGCTCTGGCGGCTCCCGCTGAGCCCTGCCCGGGCCAAGGTCAGTCCTGAGGCCGCCGCGTTCTTTAATAGCCGCTGCCCTCACAGTCCTCTCCAGGTTCAAGAGGAGGCTCCATTTCGTCCCATTAATATTAATTCGTTGGCTGTGGGGGCCTGTTCTAATGACATATTTTCTTGTTAAATATTCATGCCCGAGTGAGTGTGCGCTGCAGACTCCCGGTTACTGGGGGAATGGGAGCGAGTCGCCATCAGCTGTGCTGACAATTGTCCCCGATTCGCCCCCTGCCCTTCGAGAGACCCTCTCGGCCCGAGCATGTCTGTCCTGGTCCCCTCACTGTCCCTGCCCCCCGCCCCCCGATGTGCCAAAGGCCCCTGGAGCTGGCACCGCTATGGGTGGCGTGCAGGCTGCATAGATGCCCGTGACGGAGGCTTCCCCACATCACTCTGTGGGCTGTCCAGGGAGAAGGCGTGTCATGGACCAAACCTTCGCTCTAAAGAAAAGAAATTGAGCCCTGGCTGGTGGCTCAGTGGTTAGAGCGTCGGCCCCTGGACTGAGGGTCACGGGTTCGATTCCGGTCAAGGGCACATAGCTTGGTTGTAGGCTTGTTCCCCAGCCCCGGTCAGGGCGCATGAGGAAGGCAACCAATCAATGTCTCTCTCTCTCACATCAATGTTTCTCTCTCTGTCTCTCTCCCTCCCTTCCACTCTCTCTAAAACTCAATGGAAAAAAATCCACTGAGCGGCCAGATGATGATGATCTCTGAACGCATAATAACCTGCCCACTCAGTGTGTGTATATATACATATATATATTAGAGGCCTGGTGCATGAATTCGTGCATGGGTGGGGTCCGGCCAGCCTGGCTAGGGGGAGGGGACATGGGCGGTTGGCCTGCCTGCTGGTCGAACTCCTGGTCGAGGGGACCATTTGCATGTTAGCCTTTTATTATATAGGATATACACTGAGTAGCCAGATTATTATGCATTCAGAGATCATCATCATCTGGCCACTCCGTGTATATCCTCCAATGAGGATTAACAAGAAAACAGAAAAGAAAGCAAGAAAGGAAAGAAATGGAGGTGGAGAGATGTGGAGGGAGTTGATCAAGGTGCCCGTTTCCTGGCGCGGGGCTGGGAGGAACACCCACGAGGCAGCAGACGATCCATGGAGCCGAGCCTCGTGTTCCGTGTTGTGTGTTCTGTTGTGTGAGGGCACGTCCCACAAGGACCTGGGAAGTCAACCTGCTCCTCAGCTCCTTCCAAACAGCAGTCCGTCGACGGGACTGAGCCGACGGCCACGGGCACGCGGACGGGGGACCCGCTGCTGGCATCTTCCGTCACCCAGACCCAGTGCCCAGCACGTGCTGCAGGGAGGTGTCTGCAGGCTGGTGGCCAGGCTGTGCCCATGTTCTTCCCAGCAATTCCGATTTGCTTAAACTGGACGGAGCCGGACGCCGTCGCCCGCCTCCCGGGACCCATCTAACGCCGGGCTAGGGGCTTTCTTTGTCTTGGGGGCGGGGAGCTCAGACGGCTTTTGAGTAACGGCCCTGCTGTGTGTGTGTAAAGGCACCAGAAGGGCGACCCGCAGACACTGCCACGCCCCGGCCTCTGCGCCCAGTGACACCCGCGCTCTCGGGGCTGGGGGAGGGGCGAGGGAGGGACCCGGCGTGCTGCCGGGTGCTGTGACTGCGGAGGCCCTGCCCTGGGACCAGGTGTCCTGGGGGCGGGGAGTGTCTCCCCGCGTTTCCCATCACACAGAGCGGGGCCGCACCTGCGGGCGCACCTGGGCGAGGGCGACCTGCAGGCACACAGCTCCCTCCCCCGAGGGCGGCGGGGGCGGGGCCCAGGCGGGAACCTCAGGGCTCTGTCAGAAGCGGGGTCTGTGGGGGAGACACAGCTCATGGCTCACTCTGCTTTGCATATGTTTTTAAACACGTTTTTACTGATTTCAGAGAGGAAGGGAGAGGGAGAGAGAGACAGAAACACCAACGGGGAGAGAGAATCCTCCATCAGCTGCCTCCTGCACGTCCCGCACCGGCCCAGCCCACAACACATGCCCGGTCACGGAGCCATGACCGCCTGGTTCCTAGGCTGATGCTCACTCAACCCCGGCGCCAGGCCGGCCGGCTGCGTGTGCTGTGAGAAAAGGCGTTGGGCTGGGTCCCCGATCCCTGCTCCGGCGCTGACACTGCCTCGAGCTGCGGCCTTGGGCGCTCGACTCCATGCCTGTGAGCCCGTTCACACACGTGGCGGTGGCGAGACAGCATGCACCCCGAGGTGTCTCACGGATAACACGAGCGTGGGAGCCGCCTGAGCACAGGGCCCGGCACATACGTGTGCAAGGCCTGAGCCAGCCTCCCCCGAGTCTCCATCTCCTCCCCCCCGCGCCGTGGCTTTACGCGTGACGAGGGCGTCGCAGCCCCTGGGTCGCAGCTGTGCTGCGGAACCCTGGGCTCAGGATGGCCTGGGAGGACTCCTCCTGTCCCACGTGGTTTTATTTCATAAAAATCGATTCGCCCGAACTCGCGGAAGGAACTCAGCGGCGTTTGCAGTGAGCTTCCTGCCGCCGCTCCCTCCGATGAAGGAATGGGGACGTCGCCTTCCTTTGCTCGGCGTGACGCTTCCCTGTTCACCGTGACGGCGGCTCTCGGGAGCCGTGCAGAGGGGCACGCAGAGCCTCGCGGCGTGTCCTGACATTGCCCCGGTTTCACGGCGGGCACGGCGGCTGAAAGCCCCGGCACGCGTGTCGTGGGGCCGTGGCGTGGGGTGTGGGCTGGTGGGCCGGCGCGGGGGAGTGTGGGGTCGGCTGGGCCCCACCGCCCGGCGCTCACGGTCCCACGCGTTCACCTGCTGGCCGTGGGGCGGTGGGCGCGTTCGTTTGCACAATTATAGGAACCCCTGCCCTCGCCAGCGGCCGTGCCCCCAGGACATGTTCAGGGCACATCGCACCCGACTCACCGCTAAACGAGGGGTGAGCAAAGGAACCCCCGCGTTTCGTTACAAACGCGGAAATGGGGGCCCAGGCGGTACCGTCGTGCCCACGTCACCACGTTCCCGTGGGGCCGAGCCAGGACTCACACCCCGGCCCTGGGGCCCCTTCCTTTGGCTGCTGCTCCTCAATCCTGCGTCTGGGTCCCCAGGAGTCCCGCAGGCGGCGTGCGTTCCCTCTCCGTCCTTACTCCATAGCGACTCCCCTCCACACACAGGGGCCCCGAGGACTCAGGGCCACGTGTGAGAGGGACTCTCCGTGGCTGGGGCTCCCGTGGGGGGCGTTCAGGGCCGGGGCATTCGCCCGAGTGGGGTAAACGTCTCCAGTGCCTCCCTCGCCGTCCCGGCCGGCGCTCTTTATGACCCGGAATGGCTGCCCAGGAACCGATGCCCAGCACGTCTCCTCGCCCCCAGATCCCATTTCAACGCCTCGAGCTCGACTCGGGGGACGCACAGCCGCCCCGGCCGAGAGGCGACCCACAGCACACCGTGCTTCTCCACGCCGCGCGCCCGGTTCGAAACGCCGCATCCGTCCAACGGGCCCCGTGGCGGTGAGGTGCCGGGGCGTCCCCGACACGTGCAGGGGCCGAGCCTCCTCCGTCACCATCCCGCTCACACTGGGGGAGCCGGTGGGAATGGGGTACCTCCAGGGGGGACTGTCTGGCCTGAGCAAGCCCAGTGCACGCCCCTGGCCCGGGAGGAGCAGGACAGGTGGACGGAGACGTGGTGCCTCTGAGGGGAGGCTGAGCGGAGACGGCAGGTGCGCACTGAGCGCGTGGGGGTCCCCTGGTGTCGGGTCCGCGTCTCCTCTGACCTCCGGGCGCCCCGTCATTGCCCTCCCGGTGACCTTTGCCCCTGGAATTTTCCCCGGGAGTCATCTTCTATGACTCCTGGCCGGGTTCTCTACAGGGCGCTTTCCATCATTTCCATTGAACAGCCAACGATGAGGGCGTGCTCGTGTTCCGTGACCGAGCGCAGTGCCCGAGTGGGGTCCGGGGGGGCTCCTGAGGCGCGGTGGCCCCTCTCGGGCGCCGCCTGGGGCGGTGGGCAGGGGGGAGGGGGCTTGGCTGAGCGGGTGAAGATGCTGAGGCTCAGAAAGGCCACGCGCACGTTGACGGCGGACTCAATCCGTGATCTGATTCCAAACACCATACGTGTGTCATGCATGTTTTTGCATGTACAGAGAGCCCGCATTCATACGCCTGCGTCCTCAGTCTCCCCATACGAAGGGCGGCCCCTGGCAGGCGGCAGGCCTTGCTCACCCGTCTCCAGCACCATGGCGCACAGTAGGCCTGGGCCGTGTTGTCGGCTCAGAACCTTGCCCAGCGCCCCCTGCGGGGCGACGGGGGGGAGACGGAGACCACCGTGCCCTTTCCCTCTCTCCGTGCGAGTGTTTCCTCCACGTGAGTAGAAGTGGGGGCTGAATTAGCGTCTGGAAATATGCAGCCAGGGGGACCCCGGCCCAGGTCCCGGGCGCCTGCTGTCCCCGGGGGGGGGGGGGGGGCGAGGAGGGACAAGGGGTGTCCCAGGAGGACACGGTCTCGGCCGCGCCCCTGACCTGCTCTCGTCCCGGGATCTTCACGGAGGTGCCAGCAGTCCCCCCTCCCCCTCCCCACTCCCGGCCGCCCCCGGCTGGCAGGCCCTCCATGGCCCAGCGCCGAGCCGGCCCACGTCTCCCGGAGGAGCCTGGAGCCCGGGCCCCGGGGCTGCTCCACCCAGCGGGCCGCGCTGGATGCTGTCAGCGGCCGTGAGGGGCGAGGAGCTGTGTCAGGAATGACACGCGGCCCCTGCGGGCTTGGTGTCTGCGGGACGCGGCTGCTCTGACAGCCGGGGCGGAGCGCGGCTTCCCCGCCGATTGAAATGCATCCAGCCCCCGTTCACAGGGTGACTTCCAGGCTCACTGCGCGCCGGGCGTGAAATATATGCGGGCGCGGCGAGGGCCCTCCGGAGCTGTGTGAGGGACCTGACGGAACATCTGTGCCATCGCTGCTGCGCGTTTCCGTTCCGCGGCTTCAATTATGCAGCCAGAGCCTGGGAGGGGGGGAGAGAGAGAGGGAGGGAGTGGGGAAGGAGGGAGAGAGAGAGGAGAGAGAGGGAGAGGGAGAGAGAGGGAGGGAGAGAGGGGGAGAGAGAGGGAGAGAGGGAGGGGGAGAGAGAGAGGGAGAGAGAGGGAGGGGGGAGAAGAGAGGGAGGGAGGGAGGGAGGAGGGAGGGGGGAGAGAGGAGGAGAGGGAGGGAGAGAAGGACAGGAGAGGGAGGATTTGCTGATGCCATGGTTTTCCGTTTGATAAGAGGGTGTCTGGTCGGAAGCCGGGGGCGGGGCAGGCGGGGAGAGGCCTGCTTCGTGCTCTGAGTGACTCGGGACCTGCTCTGCGCGTGCACACGAGCCCGTTTAAAGCCTCTCCCTCCGACCTGCCAGGCCGCCGGGTCACAGCCGGTTCCCGCACGCCGAGGGGGGCGTGGAGATCACGTCCGTGAGCCTCAGTCATGGGTACGGCCCCGAGCAGAGGGCGTGAGGAGCTGGCAGGGGGAGACACACCGTCGGGGGTGTGCGAGGCGTGTACACGGGCACGTGTGTGCGTGTCTGTGCGTGTGTCTGTGTGTGCACGGCCTGAGCGCGTGTGACTGCCTGTGCGGCCCTCACCTGTCTTCCTGGCCCCACCGAGGGCCTCTGCTCCCTGGGCGCGGGCGGCGGGCGGACGGCGGGCGGGCGGCGGGCGGTGGGCGCGGGCGGGGCTCAGAGCTCCAGGCGGCGCCCCAGCAGCAGAGGAGCCTGGGAGCAGGTCACCCTCCTGCCCTCCGGGAGCTGCTCCGGGGTGGGGGTAACACCTCCGGGGTGGGGGTAACCCTCCGGGGTGGGGGTAACACCTCCGGGGTGCCAGGCGGCCCAGGCCCTGTGCCCGCTCCACCGTCCGTGCCTGGGGGTGCAGACAGGAAGGTCGTCTTTGCCGCCGGCATACGCACCAGACGCGCCTCCGCCCGCCCTCGGCCCGCAGACCTGACAGCTAATGGCTTTGCGAGGAGCAGCCATGGATTCCCGACAGCGTGGACCCCGGCCATGGTGGGAAGAGCAGAAGGCCGGCTCCCTGTTCCCCGTGAGAGGGCAGCCGGCACCTGTGTGTGCCTGCACGCCCCGAGGGGAGGGCGCCACCCACTCCCCCGGGCACACGGCCCCCCCACCCCACTCCCCCGGGCACACGGCCCCCCATCCCACTCCCCCGGGCACACGGCCCCCCATCCCACTCCCCCGGGCACACGGCCCCCCCCCCACTCCCCCGGGCACACGGCCCCCCATCCCACTCCCCCGGGCACACGGCCCCCCATCCCACTCCCCCGAGGAGGCTCAGTACTTCATCCCCACCTGCAGTCTCTGGGCCCACACTCGGACTCCAGAGTGACCCCCCACTCACCCAGGTGCGTCCTCCCTCTGTGCTGCTGGCCACCTGCCGGCCCCGCCGTCTCCCGGGACCACCCTCCTCTGCGCCTGAGTCCCTGCCCTCCTCGCCTCCGGCTCAGAGCCGTCCAGGGGCCCTGGGCTGCCCAGGAGGGGTTGCAGCCGGGTCAGGGCTGGGGTCTGCCCCTCCCTGCAGGTGTCCACCCTCAGACCCTGGCCTGCCCCTCGAGGGGCTTCTGTCACACGGCACCTGCTCCGCGCTCATCACAGGCTCCGCCACGCCCTGGAGCCTCGGTCCTCCCCGGAGGGGCCTCAGCAGCCGCTCTGCCCGTCCTCCCGGCTCCTCCCCACAGACGGGAGCGAAACCCAGCGGCCAGGCCAGCTTCTCATGGGAAACACGCTGAGGGCAGCGCCCGGCGCAGCCTCACTGCTCGGAGAGAGACGGAGTTTTATCTCTTTAAATACATTTTTATTGATTTCAGAGAGGAAGGAGAGGGAGAGAGAGAGAAACATCAATGATGAGGGAGAATCATGGATCGGCTGCCTCCTGCACGCCCCCCACTGGGGATCGGGCCAGCAACCCGGGCCTGTGCCCTGACTGGGAATGGAACCGTGACCTCCTGGTTCCTAGGTCGGCGCTCAGCCCCTGAGCCGCGCCGGCCGGGCTAAACGTGCATTACTTTAGGTCAGTGGTTGGCAAACCGCGGCTCGTGAGCCACATGCGGCTCTTTGGCCCCCTGAGTGTGGCTCTTCCACAAAATACCACGTGCGGGCGCACACGTACAGCGCGATGGAAACTTCGTGGCCCACGCGCAGAAGTCGGTTTTTGGCCTGGGCGAGTCTATTTTGAAGAAGTGGCGTCAGAACACTCCAGGGGCCAAAGAGCCGCATGTGGCTCTCGAGCCGCGGTTTGCCGACCACTGCTTTAGGTCCCCGGGAGCTCCGTTCCTGTTTGTTCTTCGGGCGGGATCACGCGAGGGACGGGCAGGGCCAGCCGCCGCGTCTGGTCCGTGTGCCCTGTTCTCCCATCAAATGCGGCCCCAGGCGGGAGGGGAAGGAAGGGCCGGGGCTTCTGGCTAATTCTGTGACCTCAGCTGCGTGTTTCCTGCCGGGCTCAGGCGGGGGGCGGGGGGGGGGCCCTTTGTCCTGCGCGGCCGCTGGGGTGCTGCACCATCCCTCCCGGCCGCTCAGAACCATCCGCGGAACAGTCAGCCTGCCCTGTGTGGTCCAACCGGAATGAATCACCCCGGGCCTGGGCGCCGTCCCCACCCCCGCTCCCAGCAGGTGCCGCCCTCCTGCCGTCCTCCTCTGGGAGGACGGGTGCCTCTGGGCCCCTGAACTGCGGTCGGCAGAGTGCTTTCGGGGCAAAGCGGTGCCCGTTCCGGCAAACGCTGCGGTGCCTCAAGTGAGTCGGTAACTGGGGGACAGCGATGCGCTGCGTGCTGTGTCCCCCGACGTGTGGACGTGGCCTCCAGAGGCGTGAGGACCTGGGGGTTGTCACCCCTCCCAGCTCGCTTTGTGGGGGAGGCCCAGGCCCCACAGATGGCGAAGGCTCAGGGAGGCCCCGGGTCCCTGGGCTGTGCCCTGGTGTGGCAGCCCTGGGTGTCCCCGGGGCGTGCACTGTGGGGGGCAGCCCTGGGTGTCCTCGGGGCGTGCACTGTGGGGGGCAGGCCTGGCTGTGGGGGTGCATTGTGGGGGGCAGGCCTGGCTGTGGGGGTGCACTGTGGGGGGCAGGCCTGGCTGTGGGGGTGCATTGTGGGGGGCAGGCCTGGCTGTGGGGGTGCATTGTGGGGGGCAGGCCTGGCTGGGGGGGTGCACTGTGGGGGTGCAGGCCTGGCTGTGGGGGTGCATTGTGGGGGGCAGGCCTGGCTGTGGGGGTGCACTGTGGGGGGGCAGGCCTGGCTGTGGGGGTGCATTGTGGGGGGCAGGCCTGGCTGTGGGGGGTGCACTGTGGGGGGCAGGCCTGGCTGTGGGGGTGCATTGTGGGGGGCAGGCCTGGCTGTGGGGGGTGCACTGTGGGGGGCAGGCCTGGCTGTGGGGGTGCACTGTGGGGGTGCAGGCCTGGCTGGGGGGGTGCACTGTGGGGGTGCAGGCCTGGCTGGGGGGGTACACTGTGGGGGGAGCAGGCCTGGCTGTGGGGGGTGTGCACTCTGGTCCCCGTGCTTCCCGGGAAGAGAAATCAGACGCCGTAAGCCCGTGTGCAGCGTGGCTGTCAGCCCTCTGCCCGCTCTGGGCGGTTAATAATGCGGACGCCTCACCTATTAATTATTAATCCCTCTGCACTTCTGAGGGCGGCTGGAGAGCCCCTCCCCCGGCAGCGGAGTGCGGGGGCCGGAGAGGGAGCCACAGGGGAGCCGCCCTCGCTCCTCCTCCTCTGGTCTGTCCTGGGGGGCACACTCCCACCCTGTGAACGGGGTGCTGCTCTGGCTGGGGGGCAGGTGCTCAGGGTTCTGGACAGCCCCCCCTTGTGTCTGAGCCCCCCCAACCCCCCAGCTGCTCCCTGGGAGAAGGTGGGTCCAGACCAGCCGTGCTCCTGCCGCGTGGGGTTGCTCTCCCGCTCACGCGTGTGCCCGCGGGCTTGTGCGTGCCCACGCTCCTCCGAGGGGCGCTCTCCTGCAGGCGTTTCCCGGACAGGGGTGCCAGGCCCCCCACTGCCTGAGCGCCTCCCAGAGGGATGTGCAGCCGCCCGATGGCGGGGAGCAGTCACCAGCGCCGTCCCTGCTTCCCTCGGAGGAGGCCCGGCCTTGGGGGAGGACGGGAGCTGAGAAGAGGAGAGGAGAGCGAAAGGTACTGCTTCCGCACACCAGCGTCCTGTCCCCTCACACACGGCCCGGTGCCCCGCAGTCCTGGGGGTGCCCCGCAGTCCTGGGGTGTCTCTGCAGTTCTGGGGGTGCCCCGCAGTCCTGGGGTGTCTCTGCAGTTCTGGGGGTGCCCCGCAGTCCTGGGGTATCTCTGCAGTTCTGGGGGTGCCCTGCAGTTCTGGGGTTTCTCTGCAGTTCTGGGGTTTCTCTGCAGTTCTGGGGTGTCTCTGCAGTTCCGAGCTGTGGTGCTGCAGTTCTGGGGTACCCCACAGTTCTGGGGTGCCATCACAGTTCTGGGGTTTCTCTGCAGTTCTGGGGTACCCCACAGTTCTGGGGTTTCTCTGCAGTTCTGGGGTTTCTCTGCAGTCCTGGGGGTGCCCCGCAGTCCTGGGGTGTCTCTGCAGTTCTGGGGTACCCCACAGTTCTGGGGTGCCATCACAGTTCTGGGGTTTCTCTGCAGTTCTGGGGTGTCTCTGCAGTTCTGGGGGTGCCCCACAGTCCTGGGGTTTCTCTGCAGTTCCGAGCTGTGCTGCTGCAGGTCTGGGGTGCCGCTGTGTCACAGGTCAATGCAGGTGGTCCAGATCTCAGTGGGTCCAGGGGGCGTCGCCCACCCGCTCGGCCGTGCTGCTCCTTGGGCCGGAGCTCAAACACAGCTGAGGCCTGGACGTCACCTCTGGGGCTGCTGCGTGGGGTCAGGCAAGGGCTTGCATGGGCGTCCGTGAGCCTTGTCTCCGGCCCCTTGCTCCTCCTCTCAGGGTGTCGGCCACATGATGGAGACGGGCCGGGGAGAAGGTCAGGGGAGGGTCCAGCTGCAGGAACAGCTGTCTGACAGGAGAGGAAAGGTCACCTGAGGGCGAGGTCCACCCCACGGCTACCGGGACCCCGGGTGACCTCCCGTACCTGGCCGATGCCCCCGGCTCTGCTCATGCCTAACTGCCTGCCACGGGACCAGGAGGCGTGGCCTTGGGGAGGTGACGAGGTCCTGAGAATGGAACCCTCTTGGCTGGATGGATGCTCTGATAAGAGCTCCCTCCGCTCAGCCCTGCGAGGACACGGCTGGAGGGCACACGCCTGACACCAGGAAGGGCGCGCCAGGCTGACACCGTGACCTCAGATCCAGCCTCCAGACGGTGAGCAGATACATGTCTGCCCTCTAAGTCCCCCGGTTCTGGCCTCGGCTACGGCAGCCGAGCTGACGGGAGAGGCCGAGGCTCACGAAGCAGGTGTCGCTCAGGCCTGTGACATCATCTGGGGAGACCAGTGAGAAGGAAAGGTGGGCGCTGGCCGGTAGCTCACTGGGTTAGAGCGCCGTCCTGATACGCCAGGGTTGCGGGTTCGATCCGGGTCAGGACACATACAAGATCAACCAATGAACCCATCAGAAAGCGGAACAACAATCGGATCTCGCTCTCTCTCTACAGGAAAGTCAAGAAAAAAAAGGCAGGGCCCCCATTCAGAGCTTATTAGCAATTTCAGGACAGTGAGAACCGAGCGTGAGGCCAAGCCTGCGGCTCTTCCAAGGGGGGGGGCGGGGTGACTGCCAGGCCGCACGCCCACAAAGCTGCCCCTGGTGTCCAGCACTGGCCACGCGCCTCCGTTCTGACCACGTGGACCAGGGCCCTGTCAGGGGGGCGGTTTTGATCGTCTGCTCTGCCTCTCCACATAGTAAGAGAGTTCATGCAACACCTTCCTTCCCGTTCTTCTGTTCTCCGTCTCCTGTGCTTGCACAGAGTCAAGGACAAGAACGAATCCCCCTCCCCACCCCCGGGGCCCACGGGAACCCAGCTTAGCAGGCACAGC
The DNA here is from genome assembly GCF_027574615.1 of Eptesicus fuscus. Lineage (NCBI taxonomy): Eukaryota > Metazoa > Chordata > Mammalia > Chiroptera > Vespertilionidae > Eptesicus > Eptesicus fuscus. The sequence continues at coordinate 688,093 of NC_072488.1, read as the reverse complement.
ACGTGCCTGGGCCGGAGCAGCGGGAGGAGAAGGCCGACCTCGCGCTGGGAAGAGGGAAGAGCAGGCCGACCCTGACCCTGGGGCTGTCCCACCGCCTGCAGTGCCCAGGGCCTCGGGGTGACGCCCACAGCAGGTCCCTGAAGGCAGCGCCTCCCTGACTGGGACAGGCCCCTGTGCCCGTGGCCTTGGGGGCCTTGGATGCGCTGCGAGAGGCCTGACAGCCCGGCAGCTGCCGCGGGCGGAGTGGGCAGCAGGGCCTGCGCTCGGGGCTCAGGGGGCATCTCCTGACGGCGGGTGGGGGGCGGGGAGGGGAGACGCAGTCCCAGCCTCTGCAGCCAGAGCCGCCCGGGGCATCCTGGGGGTGGGGGTGGGGGTGGGAGGCACGGAGCCCGCTCTGCACTCTGGCATTTGATGCACAGAATCAGTCAGGAGCCCGTGTCCCCGTGCAGGGCTCCCGCTGGCCATGCTGCCTAGCTGGCTGGCCCTGAGGCAAAATGAACACGAGGACGGATGGCCGACACGCGGCCGCCTGGCTCGGGAACTCCGCTTGCTGGGGGTGGATGGGGCCATCTTTTAAAACGCGAGCTTGGCTCTTTAAAATGGTCAGAGGCCCTGGCTTCCCGCAGCCCCGCCTTCTTCCAGCTTCAGAACCGAAGCCGGGATCTATCTGCGGGGGAAGCAGGAGGTGTCTGGGGGGCAGCCCCACCCCAGGGCCCCCCTGCACCATCCACGCCCTCTGTCTGCACAGAGCACATCCGGGAAACACAGGCCTGGCCTGCGGGTGGCCCGCTGCATGCTGGGAAGTGTAGTTCTGGGACGCTAGTGAGGGGGTGGCCGTGGAGCAGTGCATTCTGGGGACTGTAGTTTCCACGGGCTCCAGTGGGCTGGGGAGAGGCCCTCCCAGGCCTGCAGAAGGGGCCCGGCCTCCTCTGTGGCTGTCGTCCTCTCCCTGTCAGCCTCCCTCCCGCGCCGTCGGCCGGATCCCTGCTTCCCTTCCCGCCTCTGATTCCAGGAGATGCCCTGGGGTCGCAGGAATGCTGAGACCACAGATCGTGGGGTGCAGCTGAGTGCGGGGAGTCCGGGGAGGGGTGGGGTCTGGGAAGGCTCCCCGTGGGGGAAGGATGCGCAGGGAACACGCGGCCCCTGACCTCGGGGTGGCCACGCAGGGTGTGTGCAGGCCAGCGGTCCAGGGCCCGCCCAGAGGTCCCTCAGGCTCCCTGGACCCAGGTCCGAGGAGCCGACCTGCTCCTGCTCCAGAGACAACCCCACCTCCACCCCCACCCCCCGCTGACTCTCCACGCGGGACGCCTCCCACAGGAACGGGGCGCGTGGGGCCTGGACGGGTCCGGGGTTGAGTTCTGGGTTTCCACTCCCGCAGGTTCCAGCTAAGCACCGGGGTGTCTCTCGACCAGCGGGCGCCAACCTTCCGGACCTCGCGGGCCACCAGGGAGAGCCCAGACCTCCGCTCAGGCACCGAGGGGGTTAATGTTTGTGTCTGCCGTGGGGAGCGTGCCAGGCCCGAGGGGTCTGCGGGAGGAGGGCCTGGGGGCTGTCCTGTCCTGGAGCAGGATCACAAGCCCAGTAGGGTGTGTGCAGGAGGCAGCCAATCAGGAATTCTCATCATTGATGTTTCTCTCTCTCCCTCTCCCTTCCTCTCTGAAATCAATCTCTATATATAAAAGCCTAAGCGACCGTTACGACCGGGTGACCGAACGACCAGTCGACTGGTCGCTATGATGCGCACTGACCACCAGGGGGCGGCTCCTGCATTGAGCATCTGCCCCCTGGTGGTCAGTGCGTTCCCACAGCAACCTCCCATGGCTGGCCAACCTCCCATGGTCCCTCCCCCTGGCCTGGGTGAGATGGCCCCAATTGGCCCTGATCGCCAGCCAGGCTGAGGGAACCGCACATGTGCACAAATTCGTGCACCGGGCCTCTAGTCTATATTATAAAAACCCAGTGTCCCTAACGCCGTAACGACCAAAGACCGGTCACCAGGAGGCTGCGTGCATGGCGAGGTGCATGCGGGTGGGCGGGGACTTGACTCTGGGTCCTGTTGCGTGGCGGGGTCTGGGGTCCCGGGTCTCACGCAATTTTGCGTACTGGGTCACTAGTAAAAATATAATTTCATCTTGTCACGTCCAGCCTTATAAACCTGTTTATTCCAAACTGACACAGTTCTAATGTTAAATTACCTTGTTTTTTCGATAATTTTTTCTCCTCTGCCTATTTCTGGGCCCTTCAACCTACCAGGCATCGGGGAGATGCATAAAACAGGAGTTTCCGGAGGCCGGTTAAGATGGAACATTGCAGTTCATGAGATCCTGGGCCTCTGACGCACCTGGGAACTGGTCCTGGGCGTGTCCTTGCGGGCCAACACTCGTTAGCACGGGCAGGTGTCCTCTTTCCACCACGACCTCTTAAACCCCAGGTCGCAGCTCCACTCCCCCCTCGAGAAAACCTTAACGAGGTGCGCGTCAGCACGAGAGCAATTAGCCGTCTGCAGTCAGCTGAGCCGCCGGCGGCACCTGGGACCACAGCGGCCTCGATGCGGCTCTGCCGGGCCAGGTCTCAGGGGGCCGGCCCCGGTGACATCGAGATGGGCGCGTCCCCGGTGAGCAGGTGAGAGCAGGTGGGGGAGGGTCCTGGGAGGGTCCTCGGGGAGGGTCCTGGGGGGTCCTGGGGAGGGTCCTGGGGGAGGGTCCTGGGGGGGGTCCTCAGGGAGGGCAGGCAGTGGCTCCCGCAGCAGCGGCCCCTGCAGGCCTTAGAGGTGCAGATTCCCAGGCCCCCCCCTCGCTGCTGCTGACTCGCCGCCCAGCCCCCCCCCCCCCTGCTTCCCTGAGCTCGGCAGCTGATGCCGCGGGGCACCCGCTACCTCCGGTGCCGTGTGCTCAGCAGCTCTCTCGGCAGCCGCGGGCTTTGGTGGCCTCCATGCCCTCTGGCCTCCCACGACAATGCACGTCTACTTCGCACCTTCACCTCGGGCCTGCGGCGGCCGCCTGGCCCTGACTCTGTGGACGCCATGCGACTCCCTCTGCGCACCTGCCTGCTGGCGGGAGGCTTGTCCTGTCCGCACCGACCAGTACGAACCGCCTTCCAGTCGGCGCTTTGGAGCAGACCCGGGAGAGCCATGGAGTCAGGGCCTCAGGCCCCGGCGCAGGCGGCCCTTCCCCTCCCCGTGGACCGGAGCGGTCGCCCGCCTTCCGGCCCGTTCCCTGGACGCAGATGGAGGTGCCTAGAGCGATGAGATACATGGGGGGGGGGGGCGGGTGTGCACCTCGAGGGGGCCACGCCTGGGCGTGAAGTCGGGGTCTGAGCAGCGGGCACCATCCAGACAAGCCCTCCCCTGCTCTGGGCTGGGAGGAGGCCCCGGGGGGAGGGTTTGGGGGAGCGGCTGAGCCCTGCATGAGTAGGGTCCCCCAGCAGCCTTGGCCGGGTGCTGAGATGGGCCACTCCCCGGACAGCTCATCAGCAGGACCCAGGTGTGTCTTCTAAACAGTGACTTTTACTCTTTGTTGTTGTTTTTATTTTTTACCTTTTTTTCCAATTGATCTCAGAGAGGAAGGGAGAGGGAGGAGAGAGAAACATCCATGATGAGAGAATCATGGACCAGCTGCCTCCTGCACGCCCCCCACTGGGGACCGAGCCTGCACCCGGCCTGTGCCTGACCCGGAGTGGAACCTGGGACCCTCCCGTCCACAGGCTGACGCTCCATCCACTGAGCCACACCGGCCGGCAGGACTGCTTAACCTGCTGTGTCCGGCCACAGAGCCGAGGGTGTCCTGTGTCCGGAAGGCCTGCCGAGAGGCGGGGACCCCGCACCGAGCAGCTCCCCGGGACTCTGGGGCGGCGGGCAGAGCCAATCTCCAGACGAGAGGGCGCCCCCCAGCGGGAGGGAGCGGGACACCGCGCGTTGGGTGACATCAGGGGACTCGGGGCGGAGGCGGCGCCGGCCTGGCTGCTGGGGACGCGGCCGCTGTTTCACGAACACGCGGGACCCGCCCAGGGCTGACCGCCCCCCCCCCCCCCCCCCCCCCCGACGGCGGGAGGTTTCCTGATTCACACGCCGCGCGTCACCGGAGCCGAGCGGTCACGGCCCGGGACGCACGCGTCGCTGTGGGGAAGGGGGGTCCCTCGTGGGGAAGGGGGGTCCCTCGTGGGGAAGGGGGGTCCCTCGTGGGGAAGGGGGACTCGGGACCTCGCCTGCTGAGGGTCCGGTTCAGGCGGAGGGAGAGCGGGACGAGTCATGGCCTCGGACCCTCAGGGCCTCCCCTCCCCGAGCGGAGCGGCCAGGCGTCCGGCGAGGAGAGCCCTGCACGCGGAGCGGACCCCGTGGCCATCGGGGTAAGAGCATCCCCTACGGGGGGGGGGGGGGGGGTGACCCACAAACCTCAGCACGTGCCCTCCGCAGCACCCTCCCTCCCCCCGCAGCGCCCCTTCCCCCCGCAGCGCCCCTTCCCCGCAGCGCCCCTCCCCCCGCAGCGCCCCTTCCCCCCCGCAGCGCCCCTTCCCCGCAGCGCCCCTCCCCCCGCAGCGCCCCCTCCCCCCGCAGCGCCCCTCCCCCGCAGAGCCCCCTCCCCCCACAGCGCCCTCCCTCCCCCCGCAACGCCCCTCCCCCCCGCAGCGCCCCTCCCCCCACAACGCCCCTCCCCCCGCAACGCCCCTCCCCCCGCAGCGCCCCTCCCCCCACAACGCCCCTCCCCCCGCAACGCCCCTCCCCCCGCAGCGCCCCTCCCCCCACAACGCCCCTCCCCCCGCAACGCCCCTCCCCCCGCAACGCCCCTCCCCCCGCAGCGCCCCTTCCCCCCGCAGCGCCCCTCCCCCCGCAGCGCCCCTCCCCCCACAACGCCCCTCCCCCCACAACGCCCCTCCCCCCGCAACGCCCCTCCCCCCGCAGCGCCCCTCCCCCCGCAGAGCCCCCTCCCCCCGCAGCGCCCCTTCCCCCCGCAGCGCCCCTCCCCCGCAGCGCCCCTCCCCCGCAGCGCCCCCTCCCCCCGCAGCGCCCCCAGGTGCCTGGGCACAAACCCCTTCCTGGTGTCACGGAATCAGGTTGTGACAAAGACCAGCCCGGCCACGAGGGCTTTCCGGCGGCTTCTCAGGGAAGAGAGAGAAGAAAACGGCCCCACGAGGCCTCACCCGACAGGTGCTGTCCGCTCGCTGTCAGCTCCTCCCACAGCGGCCGGCTGCGCTCCATCGCACACACTGCACAGGTGGGCAGGGCTCCAGCCAAGTTTTAGGAGCTGAAACGCATGCATTTTGTGTGTGAATGCACACACACACACACACACACGCATGCACGCACACACATGCATGTACGCTTGAGGCACATGCACATACACAGGGCTGTGAGCTTGGGTCCACCTCGTGTTTCCTGCATAAGCCGACGAGGAAACCACGGATGCACCAGCTGCTCTCCAGGTCATCAGTTTGTTCACAAAGCTGCAGGTGTTTGTTGTTGTTTTAAAAAACATATTTTTATTGATCTCACAGAGGAGGGGAGAGGGAGAGAGAGAGAAGCATCCATGATGAGAGAGAAACACTGATCGGCTCCCTCCTGCACACCCCACCCTGGGGATCGAGCCCCCAACCCGGG